>NW_026606222.1:2545000-2547500 GCF_029834395.1 Sorex fumeus | reverse complement strand
GGGGTGGCGGGTTGGGAGTTTCATCTCAAAGGCACACATGGCATCTTGCAGGGGTGAGGAAATGTTGCAGATCTTGATCAGGGCAGCGGGGACTACCGGGGAAATGTAATTATGAAGCAAATCTCCTCCCCGGCCCCCCCCCAAACCCTCTCTAAGAGGGAAAAAAGAGAAGGAAAATAATTTTGCTCTTCAATAAGCATTAAATCAGAATGCGATATGCATCAGAGGCAAGCGGCTGAGAGATCACCCAGAAATCACACCCTCTACTGCGGCCAAGTGGGGACCCCCGTTTCTCCCCCTGCTCAATTCTGGAACACATTTATCTCTGAGTTCATCCTAGCTGAGGGTGGCCATCTGCGCAGGCCAACATCATCCTAAGGGGAGAATAAATTTCCAGTGTATTTATGGCAGGAGGGAGTTTTAACTACTTGAGAAGAGATAGAGAGAGAGAGAGAGAGAGAGAGAGAGAGAGAGAGAGAGAGAGAGAGAGAGAGAGAGACTGACTCTTGTCTTTGATGAGTATGGTCCAAAGTAATGGAGAAAGAATTGAGACTTTTAAGTTTCCTCCCTCCCTCCCTCCCTCCCTCCCTCCCTCCCTCCCTCCCTCCCTCCCTCCCTCCCTCCTTCCTTCCTTCCTCCCTTCCTTCCTCCTTTTCTATTTTGTTTTGGGGCCACCCCTGGTGATGCTCAGGGGTTTCTCCTGTCTCTGCACTCAGGAATTACTCCTGGCGGTGCTTGGGAGACCATATAGGGTGCTGGAGATCGAACTCAGATCGGCCGCGTGTAAGGCAAGAGCCTTACCTGCTGTCCTCTCTCTCTGGGTCCAATGCTCAAGTTTTCTAAGCTAAATTTGCACTCAAAAACAAAAAGAAGGAAGAGGGGAGATATTTTTTCTTCAAGTTTTACCTCGAGGGAAAATCAAACCTCTTCTTTGTCAATTGTATTTGAACTTCCCTGACATAACGTGGGAATGTGTGTGCAAATGATCAAATTATCCACCTCCAATATGGTACTTTTTTTCCCCTTTTGAATCACACCCAGTGATGCTCAGGGGTTTCTCCTGGTTCTGCACTCAGAAATTATTCATGTTGGTGCTCAGGAAACCATATGGGATGCTGGGAATCAAACCCAGGTTGGCCTCGTGCAAGGCAAAAGCCCTACCTGCTGTGCTATCGCTCCAGCCTCTAATGTGGTACTTCTTAGATGAAAATTATATTTTAAGAAAAGGTGATTTAGGGGGCTGGAGTGATAGTACAGCAGGTAGGGCGTTTTGCCTTGCACGAGGATGACCCGGTTTTGATTCCCAGCATCCCATATGGTGCCCCGAGCACCGCCAGGAGTAATTCCTGAGTCCATGAGTCAGGAATAACCCCTGTGCATCTCTGGGTGATGACCCCCCCAAAAAAAAAAGAAAGAAAAAAAAGGGAAAAAAAGAAAAGGTGATTTGTTAGTGGATTTTAAGCTTTTTTTTTTTTGCATATGTGGATGGATGCTTGAAAACCACTGTCATTAGCCATGCCCAACTCCTGGGGGCAGTGCCCACGGGCATGCCGCCTGCCTCCACCCAGATCTTCTGGGCATTTCTCGAAGTGTTCACACACTTCTCTGCTGTTCACAGTGTCAGAAAAATGTATGGCTGGATTATCCGCAGGTTCATATAACTCACATTAAAGAAATCCTCTTAAATTTTTGTGATAACGGACTCCAATTCCTACAAATAGCAGAGCATTTGAGCTAAGGGGAATTGAGAGGAGAATCTTAAAATAATTCAATACCCGCGATTTCAAGAACTAGACTGCAAGATGGCAGCTTCCCTTCTCTCTCTCCCGGCTCCCAAGTAATTGAGCTTCTGTCACCGTCCACATTTTTGCTCGTTGCTGAGCATGTAACGGAGAATCACGCAGATCTAAACCCCTGTCCCTGGGGTTTGGGGATGGCAAGGCAGGCAGGTATTAAACAGATGATTATACTAATACTTAGCTGCTTATGTTGCAATAAATGCCAGGAAGCTCAAACTGCAAGGCAAGCACATCAAATACGTGCATCCCTATTCAGGCTGCAAGTGTACCGCACCATATTTGATAGGGTTCAGAGTAGGAGGCCACCAATCTTAGAGGAAAAAACATACATATTTGTTACAGATAGATATGTCTATCTAGAGCACACAAGACTCAACCTTTAACAACATGTTAGTGATCTCTTATAGAAGGACTTACTCACCCCTGGGTGAAATATAACAATCTCCACACTCTTTCCTCTAAGGATACTTTTTTTTTTTGTGGCATTTTCAGCGGTTTTTCATAACAAATAATACGAAATATATTATTTTGGTTCTGCTTTGGGGCAGGGATTTGGGTAGGATGGAAACACCCAAAATTTGGTGGTGGGAAGGTATAACGGTGGTGGGATTGGTGTTTGAATGTTAAATGGAATCAAATATTGTGAACTCTTTTATGAATTAAAAAAATTAAAAAAGCGTGTGCTTCTGTGTGTGTGTGTG
>NW_026606222.1:2492500-2540000 GCF_029834395.1 Sorex fumeus | reverse complement strand
TCCCTCCACAAGTGAACATTTCTCAGCACCAGTGTCCCCAGGGTCCCTCCCATCAACCCCCACCATGCCTCTACGGCAGATACTTTTCTTCTCTTTCTCTCTTTCTCTTTGTTTTTCTCTTTCTTTCTCTTTCTTTCTCTTTCTCTTTCTCTTTCCCTTTCCCTTTCCCTCTCTCTCTCTCAGAATATTTTCTTCTGATAGTTTCAAGAAGGGGGATTCCTGGACCAAAGAACTGGGAGTTGCAGAAAGAAATGGGTGCCCCACCTGTGTTTGTGGGCCCGGGACTGCTGCACAGTTGGACGGATACTGAGGCGACATGGTAGGGCTGGAAAGGCCTGTGGGTAGGGAGGTCAAGGAGGATGGATGTCCAGGCCTTTCCTGAATGGAAAGTAAAGCCAGATCCTTTTGCATAAGTGCCCTTGGTGAAATGATTTCTAGACTTTAGCTTCTTCTTGGTTCACTCCACTGGGTGAGCCCAGGCAGCCATGCCAAGCCAGTTTTGATATCATTCCACTCTGCTTTGACCTTGACCAGAAAAGCCCCCTCCCTCCCTCCTACTTCCTGTCTCCATCTCGTCTCAAGAGTTCCCCTGTGCCTAGCCAAAACCGCAGACACTGTGTCTGGTGTTGTCATCATTATTTATTCCACTCTGTCTGGGGTCATCCCTGTCCCAGATGGATGTGCAGGGAAACCCAGGCCTAGAGTGGGAATGCTTGGGAATGCTGGACGTGAGCAAAGGAAGTGACCTCAACTCTCCCTGATTCCTGGGCATCCCCGCCCACCCTATCAGTAAGCAGGATGTGGCTTCAGTTTTCATTGGCTCAAGTGCTGGAAGCACTTGAGGAGGGCACTGTCTCTCATTCTCTTTGGGGTCTTGTCTTTTGTGATGCTTGTGATTGTCTTTTGTGATGCTTGTCACTGATGGATCCTTTTGGGGACAGGGGAGGGTCCTGGCTCATCTTGAGGGACATAACTGGGAGTTGCCATCTCTCTCTCTCTCCGTCACCAGCTGAGAGCAGACGCTTTATAAATCCCCATGACGCGAATCTTACCTCAAAGACTCACTCATTCAACCTTGCATGTCTCTTGACTTTAGTTTTCTGTGCATTAAGTCGAAAGCTTCCCACTCAACACGGTGTCTGGCAGCCTCTGGAAGTTGTTCAACTCCTTTGCATCCTATCCCGGGAAGACCAAAAGAGCGAGAGCCCCGTAATTAGCGTGATCTTAGGAACATGCCAATAATAACCACAGCTCTGTTCTCACGTATGACAGCTCTCCCTTGGCCTAAAAATAAAAGACACTGGGTGGATTGGCATTTGCAAACACATACAAATTTCTGCTATTTAGGGAGAGTGCAGCAATCAGGGTGGGTGAAATGATCTTACAATGCACTGAATTTTTCTCCTAATATCCTGCCTGGGATGAGAGAAAAAGGTGAAACTGAGTCTCAGATGAATCACCTCTGGCCTATGGGTTTCAGAGCAGGCCCTGGAAAGTTTCCTAATCTTCCTGAGCCTTAGTCTGGGGCCAATCATTTTTATCTTTTATTATTCTAATAGACTGGAGCAATAGCACAGCAGGTAAGGCGTTTGTCTTGAAAGCGGCCAACGTGGCCGACCCGAGTTCAATTCCTCCACCCCTCTTCGAAAGCCCGGTAAGCTACCGAGAGTATTTCACCTACACGGCAAAGCCTGGCAAGCTACCCGTGACGTATTCAACATGCCAAACACAGTAACAGTTGTCACAATGGAGACGTTACTGGGCCCGCTCGAGCAACTCGGTGAGCAACTCGATGAACAACGGGAGGACAGTGACAGTGATCATTCTAATAAAGATTGACATAGGAATTTTTTTAGCAGTGGGTTTGGCATGAGTCATCAGTATTGATCCTGGCATGTCTATTATTCTTTATGATTGATCTAGCATCAATTAATCAACCTAATATCGATCATCAACTTATTCATCTATCAACTTTTTGTCTGATTATCATTTATCTACTAATTATTTAGCTATTATAATGTATCTATCCATTCCCATGTCTGTGTTCTATTCACTAATCTGTCTTTCATTAATCTGTCTGTCTGTCTGTCTGTATTCCATTCTTTTATCATCAGGCTACTCATGAACCATTCTCTCTCTCTCTCTCTCTCTCTCTCTCTCTCTCTCTCTCTCTCTCTCTCTGTGCTCTACAACTTAGACTTTTCCTGAGTTTCCCCACAGTATTTTTTCTCTGTTTCGAGGCATTAGCCTCTGTCCATAGGGGAGGGAAGGAGGACACTGAGAATGGTGAACTTTGGTTCTGTTTTGTGGTGCTGGGGATGAAACCCAAGGCCTCGCGTATGCAAGGAAAGTGCTCTACCACTGAGCCACATAGCCTGAGGATGCTTGGTCTGTTTTTTTAGACAGAGTGATCTGGGAAGTCTTCTTGGAGGAGTTGTCACTGTCACTGTCCTCCCGTTGATCATCGATTTGCTCGAGCGGGCCCAGTAACGTCTCCATTGGAGACTTTGTTGTTACTGTGTCTGGCATATCGAATACGTCACGGGGAGCTTGCCAGGCTCTGCCGTGTGGGTGAGATACTCTCGGTAGCTTGCCGGGCTCTCCGAGAGGGGCGGAGGAATCGAACTCGGGTTGGCCATGTTGGCTGCGTGCAAGGCAGACGCCCTACTGCTGTGCTGGTATTTGAGAAAAGGCTTGAATGCACTTGAGGGAGCAAGTCGGGGAGACACTTGCTCCAATATGCTCCCGGTGGAGGGACCATCAAGCGCAGAGGCATCTGGGCACAACTGGAGTCTGTGTGATTCAGAAACGTCCGAGAGATGAGTGCTTGAAACCAAGTAAAACCCAGCAGCAGGTGGGGCCTCGGGCAATGGGGAAGGACTTGCTTACAGGTGAGCGAACAAAGGTGGGCCTGGGAGTCTGATCTGATTCAACACTGGGAACGGCAGCAAGAGAAAACGGAGCCCAAGGGGAACCTTCCATCAGCCAGGCAGAACTTGCGAGAAGTTGCTAGAGGCCCATGCCGATGTTCCAGCGGGACCTCGGGTGAAAATGACAATAATAGGGGGCTGCGGAATAAGACTGAGGGGCCAAGTGGTAGAACGGGGCAACCACAGGCAGGAAGGCAGGTTGGAAGGGCAAACACAATTGGAGAAAGCTTGAGAAATAAATGCCGATGCTGATTAAAATGACAGTGTTGGGATGGCCGCGTTCCAAAGTTGCCAGGTGGACGTGTGGATTTTGCTATTTTAATGTAACTCATGTGTGTGTGTATGTGTATGTGTGGGTGTGTTGTGGCATGGGGTTTCTCTGCTGCCACCGTGAGTGTTGGCCTGTATGTGAGTTTGTGTGTGTGTGTGTGTTTGTGTTGACCTGTGTGTGTTTGTGTCTTTGTGAGTTGTTGGTCTGTACATGAGTTTGTGTGTGTGCGTCTGTGTTGGCCTTTGTGTGAGCTTGTGTCTGTGTGTCTGTGTTGGCCTGTACGTGAGTTTGTGTCTGTGTATGTGATTGTGTTGGCCTGTATGTGAATTTGTGTCTGTGTGAGTGTGTTGGCCTGTGTGTGACTTTGTGTCTGTGTGAGTGTGTTGGCCTGTGTGTGAGTTTGTGTCTGTGTGTTTGTGTTGATCTGTAAATGAGTTTGTGTCTGTGTGACTTGTTGGCCTCTACATGGTTTTGTGTGTGTGTGTGTGTGTCTGTGTTGGCCTGTGTGTGAGCTTGTGTCTGTGTGTCTGTGTGGGCCTGTGTGTGTGTCTGTGTTGGCCTGTGTGTGAGTTTGTGTGTGTGACTGTGTTGTTGTGAATTTGTGTCTGTGTGTGTCTGTGTTGGCCTGTATGTGAGCTTGTGTCTGTGTGTCTGTGTTGGCCTGGATGTGACTTTGTGTCCAGGTGGCATGTCATGTGAATCCGGCCAGTGGGGTGAGATGCTGCTAACCTTGGTTTCTGCTCACGGTGAGAACGATCACAGCAAACTACCTCGGAGGAGGGAGCTCGGCTCCAAGTTGACTAATTCCATTTCTAAAATAGCTCAAAAGTCTTCGCTCGCTGATGGTGGGGATAATTAAAACTAATGAAGTGGATTTGGGGGTGCAGCTCAGCGCCGACACCGGGAGGGGCCGGGGTGATTACAGACAGGGCGCTCCTTGGAGGTGATTGTGTGGTGACCTCTCCTCATTGGTATTCATGGAGATATGGGACCATTTTTCCGGGAGCCGCACGGCAATTGCAGGAACCATCCACAGGCTTCATTTCAGAATTCTGAATTCTTCATGACGCTGTAAGGATCCTCACATTTCACCTCCTGGTGACGAATGACTAAGCAAAACACTTTCTCCGTCTTAGATCCTTGTCCTGAATAATGAGTCGAAGTGATGAGAAGCTCCGCCGGGAGGGCTGAGCGGGAGAGGAAGAAGGGAAGGCCATCCCGGTCGTGTGTCTGGGAGAAATATTGATTGAGCATGTCGGGGGCAGGGCGCGCTGCATGCCTGATGCCGGGCAGACCCATGTTAAGATGACAAGGCTGCCCTCTCCCGGGGGGCACACGGGAACAGGACTGAGGTGAATTGGGCAACAGCTCTTGGAAGGAATAAACGTAAGGGGCTAGCGGGGGGGCTGGAGAGACAGTACAGTGGGGAGGGCGTTGTTCTTTCTCGACCTGGGTTCCATTTCTGGCTTCCCCTATGGCCCCAGGGCACAGCCAGGAGTAATTCTTGAGTGCAGAGCCAGGAGTAGCCCCTGAGCACTGCTGGGTATGGCCCTAACCCCCCCAAATAGCACTGCACTGTCCTTCCGTTGTTCATTAAGTTGCTCGAGCAGGCCCCAGTAACATCTCCATTGTGAAACTTGTTGTTACTGTGTTTGGCATATCGAATACGTCATGGGTAGCTTGCCGTGGGGAGACACTCTCGGTAACTTGTCAAGCTCTCCAAGAGGGGTGAAGGAATTGAACCCGGCCAGGCCAGCTGCATGCAAGGCAAACACCCTACCGCTGTGCTATCGCTCCAGCCCCCTCCCCCCCCAAAAAAATATAAAGAAATAAAAGTAGGGATTAGGGGACTGGGCGTTCAGGTCTCCTACCTGAGGTTCAGTGACATGGACCCTTGGGAGCAGACACGCGAGGGTGAGGTGGGAAAAGTATGGGAGGGAAATGGTGGTCGGACCTAGTCCCCTGGGGATAGAGGGGTCTGAGCCCATGAACTTTGAGGCTGGGGTGGGGGAGGGGGGCAAGGTGGAAGGTGGGTACAAGGTGGGCAGGAGGGAATGAGGCTTTAGAAGCTGCACGATGCCACCTACAGGAAGCAGGAGAGAGGAGGAGACACTTGCAGGTGATGCATGTCCCGGCTGGCGCTTTGACGGGGGCAGCTGGTGACTGGCCAGGCCTTCCTCCATGCACTGGACACTGGGTGTGACGCCTCCCCCGGTGGTTGCTGCTGCTTTCTCGTTGCTGTTCTTGCTTTTCCCACCACACCGAAACTTCCATCCCTGCTTCCCCGTGTGCTTCTCTGTTGGGTCAAGTTGATCCCAGGAAGACCGAGACCAGGACTGTCTCCACCGCCGTGCCCGGCCCTGAGCCCTACGCAGGACATATCTCACAGAGGAGGACACAGTTCTGGTAACTGAGAATCTACTCCGTTTCCCAATCGCCATGCTTGTCATCAAGACCAAATTATTGTCCTCCTCTGTTGGAGAGAGAAGCGAGCTGGAGGAGCAGGAGGAGCTGAAGGAGATAAAGGAATCAATATTCTAGCAAATTCTGAGCTGCACCCTCTAGAAAGCAAGCATCAACTCCAGCATGAAAGCAATACTGTTGTCTTTGGTATCTGCCTCATGCCCACACAGGTGCTAAACATAGCTTTGGGGAGGGGAACCGGGGAACGGAACGGGGCGGGGGGTGGGGGACTGTGGCGGTGCTGTTGGTTCATTCTGTTTCCAGTCCCTGAGGTAGCATGTTTTGGGCAGGACAATGGCCTGGAGTGACAGCCCAGCAAGGGGAAGGTCAAGACACCCCATAGCAAGTTTTCCAGGGAGGCAGGCAGAAAGAGGCCCTGGGGGGTGAAGTCTGATTGTGTTGATGGGGTCAGTCTTCGAGTTGGGGGCTGGCATCATCAAACATCCCCAAAACCCCAGGCTTGAGTGAGCCTGCTGTTTGATAATAAGTTGGCCAGTAGCGGTTTTGAAGAGCTCGGTAATCCATCTGCACCCCCGAGACGTGCACCCTCTCATATGAAAATGACAAGCCATGTCTTGGAATGTGAGTGTTCCCCATTGTGGGACTTGGGGGGTGAATCTGTGACTGTTATTCTTTTCCACATCTCGGAGACTCCGTTAAGCACTTTCTATGGAAACTGGCAGTCCTAGAGCAAACAAAAAACAAAACAAAAACAAGACAACAACAACAACACACACACACACACACACACAAAATAGGGCCCGTGGAAGGGAGAAGCAAAACACCACTTCTAGTGAACAGACGCCCCCGTATAGAAATGGGGTCGCTGTTCTGTTTACAAACTCCTGCTGTGGATGCACTCCAGGACCCAAGCGTGGAACTGCAGCAGATGGGATGCTGAGGCCCTGGGTACCAGTCTCCTCTTGTGAAACAAAGGTGGGGAAGGAGCTGGATGGTCTCCTGAGATCCCCCGAGGTGGCAAAATGCCTGCAGAGCCGCTCCTCGTCCTGGAGTCCCTAGTGAGCCTGGAGCTTTGTATGGGGACAGATCTGCTGGAAACTGTCTTTCTAATCAACTATTTCCCAAAGGTGAGTTCAGGGTCAGCAGGGAGGTGCACTGTGGCCTTTTCTGAAATGATTGGGAAGCTGGATGCGACCCAATGATGACGATATCAGAGGTTTCTATTAAGGGATAAATTGTGTTCCTCCAAACACAGGTGCTGGAGCCCTGCATGCCCAGTGTCTCAATCTATTTGCAAATAGAAGCTCTGCATTAAGCTAAAATAAGGTCATTAGGATGGGCCCAATCCAATTGGTCTGGTGTCCTTAGAAGAAGAGGAAGTTCTTATGCAGAGAGACATCTCGGAAGCCCCCCCTTTAGTCGGGAGACCCTGTGGGGGTCCAGGATCTCTCTGTAGGTCCTGGAGAGGGCACTCAGCAGGAGCCAGCCTTGGCAACATCTTGATCTTGAACTTGCAGCCCCCAGATCTGTGAAAAAAACAAAAAGTCTCTTGATGAAGCCACGTTGCCTGTGGTATTTTTTCCTGTGGCCCCAGCAGCCTTACACACCCCCTCAGGCCTCCTAGCTGGAAGAGCAGAAGCGAGTGTCTGTCTTCAAATATATCATTGAAATCCCAAACTCTCCGTGACAGGGGCAACGCTTAGCTTCCTTTCATGCATGCCGAAGAAGGCCAGGTTCAGGGAAGGAGCTGAGCCCTTTGGGTCCCAGAGTCCTGTACTGAATGACCACCCTAGCAGTGACCGAGAAGGGGCCAGTTTGTCACTTCCTCTGTGGCAGGAAGTGGGAGAGAGCAGTGGAGAGAAGTCAGGTTCAAGGCCCAAGGTCTGGGCCCATCCATCTCCTCATCAAGTGTGTCCCTTTGGTTATTAATTGAGTTCAAGAAAGATTTCCAGGTCGTCCTGTGGGCCAGGTGTCAGCCGTGCTGGGGGATGGTTGTGTGTGGTAACACACAACCAACATGGCGGCCTTGCCCTCAGAGATCTCTGAGGCGAGAGTTTTGACGAGAACTTCCTCTCTCTGAATTCTCCAAGTCCCCGGCCGCCGTCCTTCCTCGGGCGAGGGAGAGGAGAGGAACCAACCGGCAGGGCAGCTCCTGGGAGTGCTTCTGTGCTTCTCATCTCCTGACAGCCATGCTTCATGTCTGACAGGGGAAGTGATTCTTCTCGACAGGGATACATTTCTGAGTTTTGACTGTTTGTGAAGTTCCCTAATTAATTCTTCATAGACTTCTATTGGCAACTGAATTTGTGTTTTGAGTTAAAAACAGGAGCTTGAATGAATTATCGTCGAACATTCTGCTCCCTTTGGAGCGCTCACGCTCTGCACTCCGCGCCGAGAGTCTCCCCACTCACCAGCGGCACCATTTGTCACACAGTGACACAGAGCAGGTGTTACCAGGGCGGCAGACACAGTGCCAGCTCCCGCCCCGCGGCCTCAAGGCCTCTCCTGAGAGAGCTGGCAGGGACCCTCAGACCACACATAATCCCTCAGCACCAGGGCAACTTTCTTTGTGGGGAGATTGAACGGATGTAGGAAAAGAGCTCAGGTTGGTGGGAAAGAGGGAAGGGGATGGGGGGATGAAAGAGAGAGAGAGAGGGAGAGAAAGAGAGGGAGAGGGAGAGAGAGGGAGAGAGAGGGAGAGAGGGAGAGAGGGAGAGGGAAAGAGACAGGGTGAGAGAGGAAGAGAGAGGGAGAGAGAGAGGAAAAGAGAGGGAGAGGGAGAGAGGGAGAGAGAGGGAGAGAAAGGGAGAGAAAGGGAGGGAGAGGGAGAGACAGGGAGAGAGAGGGAGAGAGAGGGAGAGAGGGAGAGACAGGGAGAGAAAGGGAGAGAAAGGGAGGGAGAGGGAGAGACAGGGAGAGAGAGGGAGAGAGAGGGAGAGAGGGAGAGACAGGGAGAGAAAGGGAGAGAAAGGAAGGGAGAGGGAGAGACAGGGAGAGAGAGAGGAAGAGAGAGGGAGAGACAGGGAGAGAAAGGGAGAGAAAGGGAGGGAGAGGGAGAAAGAGGGAGGGAAAGGGAGAGGGAGAGAGACAGTGTGAGAGGAGAGAGAGGAAGAGGGAGGGAGGAAGATAGAGGGAGAGGGAGAGAGAGGGAGAGAGGGAAAGGGAGAGGGAGAGAGAGGAAGAGAGAGGGAGAGAAAGGGAGGGAGGGAGAGGGAGAGAGAGGAAGGGAGATAAGGAGAGGGAGAAAAAGGGAGAGGGAGAGATGGAGAGAGAGGGAGAGATGGAGAGAGAGAGAGTTGGAGAGGGAGAGGGAGTAGAGGGAGAGAGGGAGGGAGAGAGTGAGCGAGCACAGAGTCATAACTACAGCGACACAGAAAAGAAAAACATGTACCTGTTAGAGCAACAGGAAGACACAGAGATCTAAGGAGTCGGGAATAGAAAATTGCAATGAGAACAGCGCACGTTTGTTGAATGCTAGTTTAACCAGGAAGGCGCCCTGAATGCCGGCAGCATGCTGGGCGCGGCTGCATCCTCTTATGCATTCTCAGACAGCCCTGGAGGTGGAGGCTTTCCCCCTTATTTCTGAGGTAAGAAAATGAGCTCAGAGAGATGAAAGAAGTTGCCCAAGTTGACAAAATCCATAAAGTGCGGAGCCAGCCTGCAAGATAGGCAGACGAAGAAAGGACGGACTTTTTACTTGCTGAGGCTGACAGACAGAATGTGAGCAAAATGAAGAGAGGCTGAAAAAATTCACAGAAGCAGGGGGAGAGTGTCACAGAGAGAGAGAGAGAGAGAGGAAGAGAGGGAGAGGGGGAAGAAGAGAGGGAGAGAGAGGGAGAGAAAGGAGAGAGGAGGAGAGAGAGGGAGAGAGAGGAAGAGAGAGAACTTTTTTTTTAATTTTTAAAAATTTTTTTGCTTTTTGGGTCACACCAAGAAATGCTCAGGGGTTACTCCTGGTTCTGCACTCAGGAATTACTCCTGGCGGTGCTTGGGGTACCATATGGGATGCCGGGGATCGAACCTGGGTCGGCCGCATGCAAGGCAAACGCCCTACCCGCTGTGCTACCGCTCTGGCCCCAAGAGAGAGAACTTTTGCAAGAAAACACTATTTCTTCTGGTAGGTCACTGCACTCATATCTGTGTGTGTTTCTTATTATTGTGTGTGGCAATCATTATTGTGAGCCAGAGACTAATAAGCATTTAAAAAATTGAGTTCATGGGGACCAGAGAGATTGTACAGCACGAACGGTACTGACCGAGGGGCCGGGATGCGCCTCAATGATGCCCACAGGCTGACTTTTCAGATCCACCCAGAATCAGGGACCCCCCTAATTCACCAAGAGAGGAGCCCTCTGGGTCCAGGACATCGGAGTGGCAGGGGTGTGTGTGTGGGGGCGGGGGGAAGGCCGTGAGGACAAACGCTTTGCTCCACCTGCCAGCCAAGTTAGAGTGGACCCCAGGAAGGATCCTTAGTTCCTGCTCCTCTCTCTGGCTGTGTTTCCCTGCTGTTTGCAGACCTTTTCTGTCTGCCCTGGAACTGCACACTGCAACGGCTCTGCTGCTATCTCAGAAAGAACTGCACGCAAACTCTCAGACGGGCCCTGGTTTTCCCACCTCCCGTGTGGGTTATCTGGGTCTCACGGAGTTAATGGGATCTTGCTGCCAGATCTTCCTTTGCTGGAGCGATGGGGCCCAGTCCCTGGGTGACCGGGAGCTTGTGTTTGATTGATGCCAACCTCTCTGCTCTTGTTCCCTGGAAACTCGCTGCTTCTCAGAAACCCAGATGCTCAGTGGAGACGCTTCTCTGCACTCTTGAATAAGATGCTTTTGTTCTTCGGTACCGAAGAGGGTTGAATCATCAGAGGCAAGAAGGAATTTGTTGGAAGGATACTGGGGCACTTAGAGCATCTGAGGAAGCTCTGAATCACAGGGATCTCGAAGGAGGAGAGAGATGGCCGCTTCAGGAAAACTCCGGGTCTTCCTTTTGAGTTCTCTTACTGACTGCCACCTCTCACCCATTTGGGGTGGACTCTCCCCTGACTCCACCAGTGCCATGGACTTAGCAGCAGTTCTACGCTGGGACCGAAGACTCAAGAAACAGGGACCCCACTCTCCACTGGTAGGAATGTGGTGAGTTAGTAATTTGGGAAGAACGAGTAAGGAGAGGCTGCTAAAATCTCAGGGCTGGGACAAATGGAGATGTTACTGGCGCCTGCTCGAGCAAATCGATGAACAATGGGATGACAATGATGACAGTAATTTTACCACTGGAAACTAAATCAGCCACTGTGGGTATTGACACCAGGGACATGGGCACATGTTATAGACTTGTCTTTCTGCCTTGGGGACCAGGCTTACCAGCACTTCCCCCAGATTGTGTCTGCATTCATCATCCCAAGTCACGTTTGGACTTTGAAGAAGTGAGTCTGCCCTGGCTGATGCCAGACGTGTTCATCGCCTGGACTTGGTGATCCCTCCCCAGTGCGTGATTACGGAGCCGCTGAGTGAATGTTTTCTGAATGAAACCTTCTACGCATGAACCCAAATCCTTTTGGACCACTTTGCTATTTTCTTCTCCTGAACGTCAGGTGGACATCTTCCTCTCATGTATATTCATTTATTATTCATGTTTCTACTCTTTAAATAACGTGGACCACGCCATCCCCTGCCTTTACATAACCATCTTTTCCATATTCGAAAGAAGACAGCTTGATATTTTTATCTCTTTGGGATGAAATTCCCAAGAAGTCGTGGGGGGGGGAACAATCTCTCTCCTAGGGGAGACTGAGACTGGCAATTCTTGGGGTCCTTCTGGAGGGCCCCCACGGTCCCATTTCCACAGCCATATCTCCCCTCTTTCCCACTTCTGTCTTCTGCCTCAGGCTTCACGCTCGGGAACCAAGGTGCATAAGTCTTGGGGAGTTTTCTCCCGGGACCCTCCATGCCTGTAGCTGCCACACTGCCAGTGCCCGCTCGCTGTGTTGGTACGAGCATTTAGGAGCACTGTTTGACAAATCTCCAGGAGAGATTTCCCCAGCCCAGAGGTATGATAAGCTGGAAGAGAATCAGATGAGAACTGTGTATGGTTTGTAGGGAGAGTTTGGCCAGCCCCCGCCTGGGAAATGTGAGCATCTGTTGGGAAACAGTTTCCCCCCCAAGTGCCCGGACACGTTGTGGGTAGACGGGGGGGCAAAGGATGACGGACGTGCGAAGAAACACCTTTTAGGAGCAGCTGATGGCTGTTCGCTTTATTGCCAGATACACACATGTTTTATAAAGGGTCTTGGCTTACAAGAAGGCCCAATCACATAAAGTTTAGCGTTATTGGCTATCAGCTCTCCCACTCCCCTTTGCCCTGGTCCAATCCCAGTCAAGGTTAGATGCTGAGGTTAGATGATCTGCTAAGTGTACGTGACCGTTTCTGTGTCTTGGGCACATGTGACTAGGAGGTTGACTGAGGCTCAAGGCCGAACACTCGGTGCTGACACCCTGTTCTTGCCATCGGTGCCCAGATACTCCCTCTTGCGAAGTTTCGCTTCTGGGCCGCTCTGTGAGGTTGGGTCTTATCTACTCCAGTGCCCGTTGCCATGCTCCACAAGTGTCTTCCTGGAGCCAATTCCCCTGGGGTGACCCAGAAAGACAAGAAGTCTCTGTACTCAGGCTCGGAAGGAGCACTTGACGGGAGAATAATTCTCCCCTGAGTGAAGAATTGAATGTTGAGTTTTACTCCCCACCCTGACCAGGGCTCCCGCAGCCGAAGACCTCCAGAACCAGCCACCACCATGCTGAGACCACTCTCCGCACACATGAAGGTACTGGCAGAGGAACAAAGGCATGCGGGTCCCGGGGCTGAGATCTCCAAGCCTACTCGGATCGGGGCTGAGCATCCTCCACCCAGATCCTCCATCTTCCAGTAGGCAGGGGTCACACCCACCATCTGACCCCCAGCGCCTTGTAATCCCATCAACGGCCAAGACTCAGAGACTATAAAACCCAGCTCCTGGCCGCGCGACATCTTATCTTCTCATTCCTACTTTGGACAAACTGGCAGGCTACCAAATGTAACCTGCCCACATGGCAGAGTATGGCAAACTCCCCAATATGCCAAATACCAGTAACAATGAAGGGTCTCATTCTCCTAACTCTGAAAGAGCCTTGAATATGGCACTTTTTTAAAAAAAGTCTAGGGCTAGGACGAAGGAGACGTTACTGGGGCCTGCTCGAGGCAATCAACGAATATCAGGATGGTTGTAATTGATTGTGATTGAGTGGGGTCTTCGCTGCTTTGGAAGTGCACGGGTCTTCGGAGTGACACGCCACCTTTCCTGATGGACCCGCGTCTTTCTGGGGTCCAAGGAGCATTGCTTTGGGAAGGTTCCAGTCAAACCTTCTCTGAGGGGACCTCCTGGGCAGTGTGCAGGAGCACCTCAGCTTCCTCAGGCTCTATGGTGCTGGGGAGACCTGGACCACCAGGCAGCACTAGGAGCCTGCAGGGACACCCCCAGAAAAGCTCAGGGATCACGTGGAGCTGCCAGAAATCGAACCTGGGTGGGACGCAGGTGAGACCTGTGCGCCCTAACCACTAAACTCTTTCCTGGTCCAGCACACAGGAAGAGGCCTGGGTCCTCCTAGCGTTCCCAAGATAGAGGGGCGCAAAGTGGGGGGGGGCGGATTCAGGATCGCCTCAAGCCAATGGCACAGAGCTCAACGCAAGCCTGGGTCAACCACAAATCCTGTCCTATTGACGGCGATTTTTCAGTTCCTTGTGGCGGGGGTCCCCGAGAGCTGCACATCGGGCTCCAAACCTCCACTCTGGGGTAAATAGTTCTTTTATTGGTTTTGTTTTGGGGGCTATACAGTGCTCAGGGCTGACTCCTGGCTCTGTGTTCAGAGGTCCCTCCTGATGGTGCTTGCGGGACGTTGTGTGGAGACAAGGATCAAACCAGTGTTGATCCTTGCGTTGAGCTCTGTGTGCCAGGCAAGTGCCTGCCAGCCTGTACCATTTCTGTCCTGTACAGCCTCAGATATTTTGTTTACCATGCACCTATGTCTTTTTGGTTCCAGGTGTGTGGCTATATACTGGGTGTCACTGTCCTCTGCCAGGCGCTCCCATCAAACGTCTTGTCACACCCATGGCTTACAAAGGAGGCCCAGTGCCCCAGCCCACCCAGTCCCTTCCCGCTTCCCTTTCAGCTTTCCTCCGCTTGGTTCTCAACACTTGTGTGGTTCGTACATTTGGGCGCTGGTATTTCTTTCTTTCCCACTTCTTGGGTCACACCTGGTGATGTTCAGGGGTTCTGCCTGACTCTGCACTCAGGAGTCACTCCTGGCAGTGCTTGGGGAACCCTATGGGATGCTGGAGATTGAACTCAGGTCAGCCACATGCAAGGCAAATGCCCTCCCCACTGTGCTATCGCAGTCTGCCCCCCCCCCCCTTTTTTAAATTTCCCACACTTGCATGAGATCAGATGGTGTTTGTCTTTCTCATCTCCCTTCTCGAACTCCCTTGAGGTCCATCCTGGATGTTACACGTCACAGAATCCCATCCTGTTCTTCGTGGCAGCGAAACAGTCCTCGGTGCTGTGTGGGCCTCTGCCTGGTTTAGTTGTCCATTTGTCCATCTGTGAGCACCTCCGTTGCTCCCAGCACTGCCTAGGGGAGAGAGGAGGCCACAGGCATTTTATTCCTGTCTTCTTGTTTTGTGACAGGGGCCTCTTGAGTTTGCCACTACCATCCCCATTGCACAGGCCATGAGACTGAGGCACAGAAAGTTGAAGTCACACTCCAAGGTAGAGACAGACTCAACATAGAGGTGACATCTCCCTCCCTCATCCGTTCCTTTCCCTTCTTCCTGGCTGCCTTTGTCATATTCATCATATTGTAGAGAATTCCTTCAACAAAGAGTTGGAGGCAGAATCTCAATGAAGAATGAATCGTGGACATTTTGTTTTCCAAGTTGGTTATTTTTGGGGGGGGGTGTTGGGTGTCACATTAGGAAGTGCTCAGAATTTCCTCCTGGCCTTGAGCTCAAGGATCACTCCTGGTGGTGTTTGGAGGACCATCTGGGGTGCCCTCGAATTGACTGACAATGCAAGACCAATGCCTGTTTGCTGTCCTATCTCTCTGACCTCTGTTTTCTGAGTTTTAACTGCAGCCAATCCCCTTGGTGACTGAGTTTTCGTTTTGGCGGGGTTCGGGAGTTAGTCCTGGGGATATATTATGGACAGAGATGATGCCAGGCTTGTGGGTCAAGCCTGCACTGCCCGGGGTGCTTCCCAGCCCCCTCCGGTCCCACAATGCAACTGGAAAGCTGCTTGGGATGTGTCCCCACCCGCTGTTCAGAGATGGCAAGATGACTGTCCACGCTCACTTGAGACTGTGACGGAGTATTGGAGCTCACCAGGGTGGAAGAGAAACTGCCCGCTGGGGACAAGGGGAGCTCATCCATCTTCGCCTTCCGGACGGGAAGCTGGCATGCAGAGGAGAGGGGAGGCGGCTGCGTGCTGGGGTGCAGAGCAGGCCCGTGGCTAATACTCATTAAGTTAACTAAGCGTAGAGCTTCCATGAAAATGACAGAAGGGTGGCATGCTGTTCTTAGCCCCCCTCCCCCCAGAAGGCTTTCCCCCTACCCTCTCTGCTTCTGGTGTTGGCTGGAGCTACAGTGGATAATTGAAACGTTTCTTGGGGCCCCTCTCTGGCAGGGGACACCATCTGCAAACCACACATCAGCCTGGATCACGGTCCTGCTGTTTATATTTATTCTTGAGTCCTTGGCTGGATAATAATCAGCCTAAGAGGGAAGAAGCTTCCCAACCCTCCCCCGGCCCCCCTCCCCCCTCCCCCCCCTTAATAAACTTGTTAGCCTTTAGAGAAGCTGCAAAGCTAATATCAGCCTGGACGGATTTTTCTGGGCATCAACTCTCTGGCTTTGACTGTGTTTGATGAACAACAGAATTAAAGCTCAAATGTGGGTCGGCGAGTCGATGTAGAGACCAAGGCTGGACCAGGACCTGCCTTGGCTGGTTCTTCCCATCTATTGAGATGTCAGGGGCCGGGGGTCCTGTCTCGCTTCCAAATGGGTGTGGAAGACAGACAGCCACCACATGGCGTGCCCATTTCGGCAGAAGCTCGTCATCAGTGGCGACAAAATCACTGCAGTATCGGCCCCTTAGGTCACTGCGAGGACGTCAGGCTCAACCCTGCTTCCCTGACACAGGTGAGAGACAAAAGATGATGGATGAAACCAGTGGGTTCGAGGACCTGCTTTCACCTGACATTGTCCTGTTGAAAGCTACCCTTCCCAAGAGCCCAGGGGGGTCAGTCAGTGAGGACCGAGCCAGCGGGAGGTTAGGAGACAGTGGAGCATGGGGACATGCAAATTCCTCCTCAAGTGGCCGAGGCTGGGGATGAGGAGTGCTAGACTGGCAAAGAACGGTCACCTGCTTGGACGTGAGTGATTGGAAGTCAGTTGGTTGACAGTTATTTTCCTCTCGGACACTTACTTGCTGAGTTGGTTGGGATAAATGCAGATGTTGTGAAGGATAAAAGGCCTAGTGATCGCCCTGGGGGGTACAGGTGATGGTGGGGGGTGTAGGATAGGAGGAGAGAGCCATGGAGCAGAAAAAGGAATTCATCCACTGATGGATGCTGGGAAGGGTGTTGATTGCGAGGGAAAGAAGGACAACCCTTCTTTGGAGCTCATGGCCGCCGATGACTTTGGTCTTCAATGTCCACTCCTTTGGGTTCCACTGTGTGTTCCTGTGGAGGTGTGGCCGACTAGAGCACCACTTCCCTGGCCCCCGAGAAAGAGTTAAGAGAGGCTTCAGGGGACTGCACAAACAGGAAAGCTCAGGAGCTGGTGCAGGGATTGTCCGAGAACCGGTAGGAAAAGGGTGACCGTTTCCTCCGCTTGCCTGGCTCATCCGGTTACCTCTGGGCTAGCTCAAGACCAAGTTTATCAGGACTAAGGGGAACCTGCCTGAAGGGGCAGCGAGGGGGCAGGCGGTGGATTCTCGACAGTCTCACCCGAGTGTCCTGCGCCCGCCATCCCTGCAGCAAGTTCCAGACAGACTTCCGTGCCCTTCGTCTTTTATTGGTGGATGGTCAAGCATGTTAGCCTGAAAAAAGAGATTGCGATGAATTCTAGCCAATTCATCGCAATCTCTTTGGAGCGATAGCACAGTGGGTAGGGCGTTCGCCTTACAAGCGGCCAACATGGCCGACCCGAGTTCGATTCCTCCGCCCCTCTCGGAGAGCCCGGCAAGCTACCGAGAGTATTCGATATGCCAGACACAGTAACAACAAAGTCTCCAATGGAGACGTTACTGGGCCCGCTCGAGCAAATCGACGATCAACGGGAGGGCCTCGAGCAAATCGACCATGTCTTTGGTTAGAAGAACCTTTTCTCAAAGTCAAGTAAACGTTCTTTTTTTTTTTTTTTTTGCTTTTTGGGTCACACCCGGCGATGCACAGGGGTTACTCCTGGTTCTGCACTCAGGAATCACTCCTGGCGGTGCTCAGGGGACCATCTGGGAGGCTAGGAATTGAACCCGGGGTCAGCCGCATGCAAGGCAAACACCCTACCTGCTGTGCTATCCCTCCAGCCCATCGAGTAAATTTCATTTTTTGGGGGGAAAAGATGGTGAACACTTAAGAGACAGACACGAGCTAGAATAATGCTGCTAACCCTGAAAACGGTCCACGCCAGAAACCTCCTGTCTGTGACTCAACAGTGCTGGGCCTGGTGGCTCTCATAGCTGCTACTGCCCTAAGAGTCCACAGCAGGATGTCTGCTTCACGGCCGATGCAGTCAGGACCCCGAGACTTAATGACTCGTACCCGGTACCTATCAGACAGTTAAGTGAAGGAGCATCAATCTGAATCTTGAGCTGGACTCTTCGATCTGGGCTATAGCTCTGCTCTGTGAAGCCTCGTGGCACCCATGTGAAGGCTAAGAGGGCGTCCTGAGTTTGCCAAGGCACCAGGTCGGACGGAGACGTGAAGCAGAGGGGTCGGCCTCATCTCTTTGTTTATTTGTTTATTTGCTTGGGGGCTGCACCCAGCTGTGCTCAGGGCAGACTTCTGGCTCTGAGCTTGGGGATCAAGCTTGGGGATCTGCTGGTGGACTCCAGGCGCCATATGGGGTGCCAGGGATTGAACCTGGGTTGGTGTAATGCAAAGCAAGTACCCTACACACTGTATTATCTCTCCAGCATGTATTTCAGCATGTCTCTTCATCTTTTGTCAAGCAATGAGCCACAGAGGTAGAGGGAACTAAAGATGAAGGAAAGAAAACTCTACCGGAAACCGAAGACCTTCTCAGTCCGATGCAGAGAGCTCCTTAGGCAACTGATATGAAGGGGATTGACAAATTGCACAGGACCGGCTATGGAATCCACGGTGAAGATAACCACCAGATTCCCTTCTCCAGGGAAACTCCAAGGCAACCAGCGAAGGTTCTTACTGCGTGGCACCTCCCAGGTTATCCTGGAGAGGCCGAGGGGAGAGCGGAGAGAAACCCCTTTCAACCATATTTCATTTCGCTCGTTTTACCCAAGTTGAGAAAGCACGATGATAGCGGTGCTCATGTGATGCTTTTGGTATAAAACGTGGGTGCTCCTCCACCAGCTCCAAAGAGTCAAAGACCCTCCACCATGGTCCTTATGCTTCTGTTTGAAAAAAATCTATTTAACACGCTGATTCCGGTGCTACAATTTGGGTTCATTAAACCACATTCAAGCATGAGCCAATGGTGCAGGTGCTGAAGTAAGTGTATGAGATACACACACACACACACACACACACACACACACATATATATGTATATATTTATGATAGCACCCATATATATGTCCACTGTCCTCCTGTTGTTCATCGATTTGCTCGAGCGGGCCCAGTAACGTCTCCATTGGAGACATTGTTGTTACTGTGTCTGGCATATCGAGTACGTCACGGGGAGCTTGCCAGGCTCTGCCGTGCGGGCGAGATACGCTCGGTAGCTTGCCGGGCTCTCCGAGAGGGGCGGAGGAATCGAACTCGGGTCGGCCACGTTGGCTGTGTGCAAGGCAAACGCCCTACTGCTGTGCTAGCCCCATATATATGTATACACACACGCACACACACACACACACACACGGAGCGATAGCACAGCAGGTAGGGCATTTGCCTTACACGTGGCCACCCCGGGTTCGATTCCTCAGTCCCTCTCAGAGAGCCTGGCAAGCTACTGAAAGTATCCTGCCTGCATGGCAGAGCCTGGCAAGCTTCCTTTGGCATATTCAATATGCCAAAAACAGTAACAAAAAGTCTCACAATGGAGACATTACTGGTGCCCGCTCAAGCAAATCGATGAACAATGGGAGGACAGTGTGACAGTGCTATAGATATATTCTTTTTGGGTCACGCCCGGTGATGCACAGGGGTTCCTCCTGGCTCTGCACTCAGGAATTACCCCTGTTGGTGCTCTGGGGACCATATGGGATGCTGGGAATCGAACCCAGGTCGGTCGATTGCAAGGCAAGCACCCTATCCGCTGTGCTATTGCTTCACCCCCAGGTTTCTATTTTTCAGTGCTACTATGACGTCTAGCACTGTAGCACTGTCCTCCCATTGTTCATCAATTTGCTCCAGCGGGTACCAGTAACGTCTCCACTGTTTTTTTGGTATATCGAATACATCATGGGTAGCTTGCCAGGCTTTGCCGTGCGGGCGAGATACTCTCGGTAGCTTGCTGGGCTCTCCGAGAGGGGTGGAGGAATCGAACTCGGGTTGGCCGGGTTGGCTGCTTGCAAGGCAAACGCCCTACCCACTGTGCTATCGCTCCCACTAAAGGGCCAAGATGCCCCCGCCGTGATCCCCATCTCCCCTGCCCACAGCCCACCTCTTAGCATCCTCAGATCTCCTGAGCTCAGATGTGGAGTCAAAAGAACCCAGTCCACTTGGGTATCAGTTGGGGTGAGTCTCCCACCTGCGTGAGAGCTGCTGACAGTGCTCTGAGGCGGGCTGGCAGTGAACGGGCACTGCCCTGACTCCTGACCAATTCTGTGTCAGCATTCAGCGAGCACCTCGTGCCACTGCATGTGACACTTGGGGATGGGCTTTGGACCCCGCGCTGGAAGGAAAATTCCCTTAAGCCAGTCCTGGGCACAGCACACGGCTCTTCCATGGTGCTCTGGGGGCGGGGGTGGAGGACTATTAGCACATCATACATATTTAAATGATTTAACCCCCCGCCCCCCATCACTCTGCATCGGTGCAGTTCATCTCTTCCCCTGTTTCTATTTCACACCTCTGTAGTTTAAATTCACAAGAGGCAGCGGCCGGCTGCTGCTGAGGACACTGCGGCAAACAGTGATTCTTGATGCCTCTGGGAGCCCGGGGCGGGTCATTGGCACGCGCTGGGGATTCACTGCCCAGCACTGCCTGGGCTTCTGCATGTGACCTCGGCTGGCTGCCACCCCCTGCCCTCCCCTACTGCATTTTTCACCGAATGTGCTTCTGTTCCTCCCAGGCCTGTTTCCTGTCCCAGGTCTACCTTTCTGATCTCCTGTTCTCACAGTTCCTGGGGTTTCTCTGAGAGCCACGCACCCCTTGGCAATGACGTCGTTGGAATCCAGTGATTAAAGACGAGTGGCTATTATTCACAGCCGCTGAACATTGATGGAAGGGGTCAGTTGAACTTGCTCCGGGGCTCCGGGCTGGTCTGAGCTCCCAGAGAGAGCAGGGGGGCGGCAGGAGCGGTGAGAACAGGCAGAGCCCCAAAATAGGGCGAGCAGGGAAACCCAGAGGAAGTGGAAGAAGGTGCTGGGCTGGAGTCCGGTGCCGTCCCACACACGCTCGGCCGTGAGTCACTGTTCCACACTCGCCTGGCCTCCTTCCAGCCACCCTCCTAATATTAAAGGTCCTAAGAGATCACGGAGACTGGGGGCTGCAGCTATTTAAGTCTGGGGGTTAAAGCTTCGCCTTGGGTCCTGGCAGCTTGCGGCCTGATTGGGGGCCGCCTCCGGCCTGGGACGTGCCATTCTGCGCTGCTCTGTCTTTCTGTCCCCGCCCAGTCTTGCCACCAGAATGTCCTCTGACCTGTAATTTGAAGTATTGTAACAGTGATTCAATTAAAAAAAATTTTTTTTTAAATGATGGTGGTGAGGAACAAAGGCATGTGGGACCCGGGGCTGAGATCTCCAAGCCTGCTCAGATCGGGGCTGAGCATCCTCCACCCAGATCCTCCTTCTTCCAGTAGGCAGGGGTCACACCCACCAACTGGCCCCCTGGCGCCGTGTAATCTCATCAATGGCCAAGACCCAGAGACTCTAAAACCCAGGTCCCGGAAGCGGCCGCGCGACATCTTATTATCTCATTCCTACTTTGGACAACCTGGCAGGCTACCGAATGTGACCTGCCCACACGGCAGAGTCTGGCAAACTCCCCGTGGCGTACCCAATATGCCAAATACCAGTAACAATGATGGGTCTTATTCTCCTAACCCTGAAAGAGCCTTGAATCTCAGGGCTAGTCTGAAGGAGATGTTACTGGGACCTGCTCGAGACAATCGACGAACAACAGGATGGTCGTGGTCCTCGTGGTCGTGGTGGTATGATTAAAAAAAAAAGGTTTTGCCGGGGGCCTCAACATCTCCACAGATCAGGAGGTGTCTTAGAACCAGAACTTCTCAGTGTCCAGTCAGTAGACCCCTTATTTATGCAGTGTCCTTCAGACTAGAAGGCCACTGGACTTACCTATATATATATATATTTTTTTTTTTCCTCTTTTTCTTAACCTCCCAACAACTTCCTGCTTGAATTGGCTTCTAGTGAAAATAGGGAGCAGGTATTTTTTCATGCTCCCCACATGTCAGGCTTGAGAATCACCTGTTGGTCTTTCCCCGTCCTCAACACCACACACACACACACACACACACACACACTCCAATATCACTCCCACCCCCAGCCTCCTGCCAGCAGGGTCCCCCAGAGGATGCCTTGACTGCTACTTCTTTTTCCACGACCAGGGGGCGCTCTCGGCGCCCTTGACAGCCCTCATTCCCCCCCTTTTCTTCTCCTGTCATTGTTTCCCTGTCGTCCACGAAGTGATGTGTGCTCCAGCCCAGGTCCTGGCTCACCTAATGCAGCTTCCAAAGTGCCTGCAATAAAGCCGGTGTTTGACCCGTGAGAGAAGGGGTTAGCGAGGTGGGGGGGGGGGGGGGGCTTCAATCTGTTTCAGAGTTCTCGCCTTTTCCCTTTGGGAAAATGCATTTCAAATGTCAAGGAACGTTTCCATGGCTGTTGGGTTCAAAGAGTTTAGGAGTTCAGCTGTCCACTCATTCACAAAGCACACACAAAGCTCAGTGCTAAAATTGTCACCTGCTTTTGCAAAGTCCGGGGGTTCTACACTCTTTAAAGAAATATCTATATATGCATGTCTGTGTATTATTTATATGTGTAAAATATATATACACATATACACATATATATTCTGTATATTTGCTTTTGTATATTGCTCTTCAAGTTTAATTTTCTTTGTATATTTTTACCGGTGATTTAATTTATTTTTATCTAAGGCACTGAATTTTTTTTAATTGAATCATTGTGAGATACAATTACAAAAATTTCATGTATGAGTTTCAAGTCATATGCACATTCTCCACCACCAATGTATAACCCCCCTTTCCAACCCTCCCCATGCCTCTCTGGGAGACGATTTCCTCCATACTCTCTCTCTACCTTTGGGTATGATTTGCAATATAGATACTGAGAGGTTATTATGTTTGGTCCTTGATCTACTTTCAGCACACATCTCCCATCCCAAATGATCCCTCCAACCGTCATTGACTTAGTGATCCCTTCTCTATCCCAGCTGCCTTCTCCCCCCCACTCATAAGACAGGCCTCCAGCTCTGGAACAATATTCCTGGCCCCTGTATCTACTGTCCTTGGGTGTTTATCTCATATTACGTTATTTTAGATTCCACAAATGAGTGCAGTCATTCCATCTCTGCCCCTCTTTCTGACTCATTTCACTTAGTGTGATACTTTCCATGACCATGCACTTAGAAGCAAATTTCATTGACTTCATCTTTCCTAACAGCTGCATAGTATTCCATTGTGTAGATGTACCACAGTTTCTTTAACCAGTTATCTGTTCTCGGGCACTCGGGTTGGTTCCAGATTCTGACTATCGTGAGCAGTGCTGCAATAAACACACAGGCTAAGGCACCGGATTTGTAATACTGTCCAGTATATGTTTCATACATGCAATGGTCCAATACTAACTACCTGCTCCCCATGAAAGTCCGCTGCCCTCCACTACTATCTCAGTGACCAATGGTTAGTTGTGTGTTGACTGGAACCATCTGGCAGTGGACAGAGTAACCCTCTAGCCAGTGGGCCCAGGGAGGCATTGAGGCCATGTCTAGAGCTGAGGCATGTGTGTATTTCAAGAGTTAATGGAACCATCTCACTGCGCAAACCCTCAGTCACGCACAAACCTTCTCCCCCTCTTTCTCTTTCTCTTTTAACTTCTCATACGTCACTCTACAGATGCATCCTAGAAACCACAATTGATTTTCTTTGCAAAAAAAAAAATGGGGGGGAGGAAACTCACTACAAAGCACCATATTTTCTGAGTTTTCTTAATTGATTCTTTCACATCTCCATATGGTAAACGCTTTCATGATGCCTTTCATTAAAGAACGAGAATGCGAAGAAAAACTTTGTTATTTTTTTTTTAATAAAATTGACTTTTTCCATTGCCGTCTGGCACGAATGTCTTGATGCTATTGTTTTTGAGAATCAAACAAAAGTCAAGCGTGGAAATACATTATTGATTCCTGCCCGTTCCTCGGGCTCATGCACTATTGATGAAAGCTCTCCATGGCCTTGACCTTCGCTCCTTCTTCCCGTGGGAGCCAATCTGCAGCCTTGCCAAGAAGCCAGAGGCGGGCGTGGAGAAGTTGCTACTTGGTGAGTCAGCGAGGCTTGGAGAAACGCAGGAAGTTCTTAGCAAGGAGAGGCCTCCCTGGGGAGCCGTATAGCAGCAGGACAGAGCTGCCAGCCAGGAAGGTCTTGGTGCTTTCAAAGCTTCCTCCCATGCAGGCTTCTGCCATCTTCTCTGCATGTATTTCTCTGACAGGGCTGGAGCGGCAGCCTGGCGAACTCTACTCTTCCATTTCAGCCCAGAAATTTGACTCCCGCTGGCTTAAGCCAAGTCAATCGGATTTTTGTGTGTGTATGTGTATGTGTGTGTGTGTGTTTGAATTATAAGAATTTTATTTCTTTTTTAATTGAATCACCATGAATTACGAAGTAACAAAATTATTCACGGTCTTGGGCTGTAGTGATAGCACAGCGGGGAGGGCGTTTGCCTTGCACATGGCCGACCCGGGTTCCATTCCCAGCATCCCATATGGTCCCCTGAGCACCGCCAGGAGTAATTCCTGAGTGCACAGCCAGGAGTAACCCCTGTGCATCGCTGGGTGTGACCCAAAAAGCAAAAAAAAAAAATAAATAAAATTATTCACGGTCCAGTTTCAGGAGTACAGTGTCTAACACCAATCCCTTTTACAATATCCACCAGTATCTGCAGTTTCCCTTCAGCCTGCATCTAGGACAGGCACTTTTTCCTTTTTGATTCTTTTCCGTGTTTGGGTCACACCCAACAATGCTTAGGGCTTACACATGGCTCTGTGCTTAGGAATTACTCCTTGTCGTGTTCGGGGACCATATGGGAGGCCTGTGATAAAGCCCAGGCTGGCCTCATGCAAGGCAGACGTCCTACTTACTGTACTGTCGCTCCAGCCCCTCAATTTTCTTTTTTTGGCTGATATGACTGGGAATGGTTAGGTGGGTGGGTGAGGGACAGCCATGCGCTGGATCCAGGACCTGGAAGACCCTCACCGTTGCCCACTGCCTCTCTATCCTGCATTCTTCCATTGCAGACCAGCATCTCCAGGGCATGATTCTTTCTTCCTGAGACATTCCAAGTCATAACTTTCCTTTCCTTTCTTGGGCTCAAGTATCTACCCCCAAGCCGTTCCCCCCGATCTCATAGCTCATGACGAAGATAACTTTTTCATGGATAGAGCCAAGCTCTGGCTTGGGAGATGATGTGGAAAGAACAAGTGGTAGGTAGGTCCAAGTTCTGGAACTTTTCACTGGTGAGCTTTGAGTGATGGGGTGACCCCCACCCAATTTCTTTGAGCTTTGGTTTTCCTCGCTTCTTTACATGAGGACCAAAGGTGGATTGCGTCTACTGGGAGCAGAGAAGGGATGGAAGACCGATATTCGTGTCCTCCCAGCAGTGAACTTGGAGACGAGAAAAGAGTCTGTTTTCTGGTAAGTGAACTCTGAGTTTCTCTGTACAGGGGGTCAGGGCACAATACAACATCCAAGAAGCTCTCTTGCAGAAGTTGGGAGAAGCAGAGCTTCGGCTGTGACTAGCTAAGACAAGGTGGCTGTAAAGGAATGCTCTGAGCAGAAGCAGAGCCTGAGAGGGTCAGAGAGGAAGCCGTCCTGGCATGTTGATTTAGGGCGGAGAGTCTTCACCATTTTTCAGCTGCATGAGCGATCCAAGCACATTAAACCTTGCTGAATCTGCTATTTTTTTAAATCCAAAATACAGCCAGCAGTAATCTCTCTCTTTCTCTATCTGTCTCTCTCTCTCTCTCTCTCCGTCTCTCCCCCTCACTCTCCTTCCCTCCCTCTCTCTCTTTCTCTCTCAAAATGAAATAACGTCTTGTTAGGACGCGGGTTTTGGAACCAGATTATCTGGGTCACCGTGTCTTAGCTGTGAGCTCAAGAGACAGCACCGTGGTGGGGGATGACAGAGCCATGGCCCTGATATCCTCCGTTTCACTCTCCTTCAGTGCTTGAAGGGCCCCCTCCCTCCTGCAGGGTTTGGCCAGGGAAATTCTGTGGCCAATGCGTCCTCAGGGGATGAGACCCCAGCAGTGACTTGGAAGCTGACAGTTGCCACTTGCTGTTGTGCAGCACCAGGGCCCTGGGAAGCGGCTCAGGCCGGCTGGGTAATGAGGGGCCCGGTGCCTTGTGCCCAGACCAATGGCCTTCCAGTCCCCACACACGTGGGTATGGCCATTCCAACTCACTTATGGATTCAGCCCAGCCACCAGAGCTGCTGAGAGCCCGGCCAAGGTCGACTGAGTTGCTCCGATGAGAAAACGGCTCACAGAATTATGTGTTAAAGAAATGCTTGGTTTAGTGGGCTGGAGTGACAGTATAATGGGTAGAGAGTTTGCCTTGCACGTGGCTGACCTGGATTCGATTCCCAGCATCCCATAGAGTCCCTAAGCACTGCCAAGAGTAATTCCTGAGTGCAGAGCCAGGAGTTATCCCTGTGTATCACTGGGTGTGACCCTCCCCCCCCAAAAAACAGCTTGGTATAGATTTTAAGTCGTTCTAGTTTGGGAGTTGCCCAGTGAACTTGCCTTCTGTCTGTACCCAGTCCTTCTTCTTTAGGTTGGGATTAGGTGACTGGGCATGTGTATAAATGCACATATTTTCTGGAAAGACAATTTTTCAGTGTCTACAAGGCTGGAGCGATAGCACAGTGGTAGGGCGTTCGCCTTACAAGCGGCCAACATGGCCGACCCGAGTTCGATTCCTCCGCCCCTCTCGGAGAGCCTGGCAAGCTACCGAGAGTATTCGATATGCCAGACACAGTAACAACAAAGTCTCCAATGGAGACGTTACTGGGCCCGCTCGAGCAAATCGACGATCAACGGGAGGGCCTTTACCTTTACCTTTTACAAGATTCGAAACGTCCCTCCAACATACATCCATAGTACCATAGTTGATTCACTTTATGGATTTTCCCAGCCCAGAAGCCTATTGTCCCTAAGCCTTTAGACTCAATATTTGGCTTCGCTGGTGGCCATGCTGGGGACACTTGTCTCCTTGGAGAAGCTCATTAGAAGAGGGGTGGATGGTTGCCTGAATCTGGGCCAACCAGATTTGCCTGCTGGGAACCTGGGGGAGAGAAGCATTGGAGCCTGGCTGAGAAATAAGCTGGGAGGAAGGTACAAGGGCGCTCTGAAGGCATTTTTGAGTCAATTCCAATTGACATCCAAATTTCCCGGGTCCTGCCATCTTGGATTTTGTATTCGTACATCTGGAAGTCTTCTGGTTTGGCTTAAGTTGACTCAAGTTGGTCGTTGTTCCATGCAGCATGTTATGCTCATGTATTTCTAAGAAGGACTGAGTGCTGAGGAAGGTTCCTCCTTCCCTTCGAGCTAATCTGAATTTCCTCCTCCAGCCTGCTTCCCCTGGGGACTCTTGGCCCTGATTAATCCCAATTCTCGCTCCTCTTCTGGTTGCCCATAATTGTCTCCATCTGTCCACACACCCACCTACTTCGTTGTGTGTTGGCATCTGCTTCTTCCTAGCTGTGGAAGCTGCAAATGTGTCCTTTTCATTTCTTTTCAACACCATGACCCCCACTGCTCTGCAAGGCAAAACTGACTTTCCTGAATGGGTGGGAGACCTCAGGGCGATTGTTGGGGAAAGAGAACACGGAAGACTTCAGCTTGTGTCGACAAGCCCAGGCAGGCCCTCTCTTTCACTCTGAGCACCCCTTCAGAAAGTGGTCCCTGGCCATTGGTTTAGCACACACATTGCCTCCCGAGCACAGGCTCACGGCTGATGCAGAAGGGAGGGCGTTGTTAGGGTGCGGATCGTGATCTCCCTTTAACGACAAAGACACTCCAGAGACTGCAAACAGCAAGCAAGGTTTATTGTAAGACTGGCTAGCCAGGGTCAAGCCGCCTACACAGACACCCAGGTCAGATAGGTGAGGCAAGACCCCGAACTTCTTCAAAGGGGATCTTATATAGGCCTTCACTGGCCGTTACAGCAAAGCCCGCGCATTTCATAGCCAATAGATTTGTAACAACATATGCTTTCCTAACCAATCCAATTTAAGGGTACATCACTTCTTAGCCTATAGTTTAAAGATCAGCATTTTGCGTCGGTGCTTAGGAACTGACAGGTTTTTAAGGCAGTCCTGGGTCTTGCAACATGGGTCTTATGAGAGACATCCGGTTATCTGGTCTGACCCCCACCCTTCGAGTACCTGTATCTGAATTCCTTGCTCAGGGGCAGAAAAACCAGTTATTTTGCAGTGCAGGCTCCTATAAAGCGGGTCTGAAAAAGCTTAGCTAGACCTGTTCCTTGAAAAACAAGTTATTTTGCAATGCAGGTTCCTATTAAGCTAAGCTAAATTAATTCTGGTGGTAGTCCATTTTTGAGCCTGTCCCTTACAAAGAAAAAACTCAAAGTACAGTAATCTCAAATGTGGGTTTTGGAACCAGATTATCTGGGTCACCATGTCTTAGCTGTGAGCTCAAGAGACAGCACCGTGGTGCGGAATGACAGAGCCATGGCCCTGATATCCTCTGTTTCACTCTCCTTCCGTGCTTGAAGGGCCCCCTCCCTCCTGCAGGGTTTGTCCAGGGGACTTCTGTGGCCAATGCGTCCTCAGGGGATGAGATCCTAGCAGTAACTTGGAAGCTGACAGTTGCCACTTGCTGTTCTGCAGCACCAGGGCCCAGGGCAGCAGCTCAGGCCAGCTGGGTAATGAGGGGCGCGGTGCCTTGTGCCCAGACCCATGGCCTTCCAGTCCCCACACACGTGGGTATGGCCATTCCAACTCACTTATGGATTCAGCCCAGCCACCAGAGCCACTGACAGCCCAGCTAAGGTCGGCTTGAGCTGCTTCGATGAGAAAACGGCTCACAGAAGTATGCGTCAAAGAAATGCTCGGTTCAGATTCTAAGTTGTAGTTTGGGAATGGGTGTGAGCAGCCACTCCACTCCACGCTCTGCTCTCCGTCATCCCAACGCATAAATAGTTTCTGGCCAGTGTACTGAGAACTCCAACGAACATCTGTGTGCATATATATATCTTTACAAATGAATGCCTTTGTGCTTTTGGGGTAGATGCCAAAAAAGAGGAATTGTTGGATCATAGGGAAAGCTCTATTGTTACTTTTTTTTTTTTTGAGACCTCACTGCACTTTTTTCCATAGATGCTGAACTAGATAACAATCCCACCAACAGGAAATGAGGCTTCCCCTCCCCCACCCCACCCCCACACTGACTGTTTCCAGTCTTTTCGTATAGTTCATTCTCACTATAAGTTGATGCCTCATTATAATTTCAATTTGCAATTTTCTGTAATAAGTGATAATACTACTTCAAATGCCAGCTGGCTATCTTATGCAAGACAATCCTTCCTTCCTTCCTTCCTTCCTTCCTTCCTTCCTTCCTCCCTCCCTCCCTCCCTCCCTCCCTCCTCCCTTCCTCTTTCTTTCTTTCTTTCTTTCTTTCTTTCTTTCTTTCTTTCTTTCTTTCTTTCTTAGGTCACAGATATGGTTCAAATGGTATTCATGTGCATTGCACATGAGAGGCCCAGGGTAGGGTGGGGTGGGTGGGTTTGAGCCCAGCACTTCTTATCCCTTTTGTAGAACTGGAAGAAAAAAAATCTCTCTCCATGAATTCAAAAATTGTGCAGATTACATAAGAAGTGGGTTTAGTGCCGCCCCTGCTAATGGCTCTATAAATGACTGATATTACTACTATGCTATCAATTAGATAATTGGGTAATTAGATCATTACTGCACATCTGTTGTGTGTCTATTGTATATCCTTGGAGGATACAAAGGAGAAATGAATTCTACTGCCCAAATGTTGTTAAACTTTCTGGAAAGGGCTTGAGGGCTGTGACCAATCCTTGTCGCCTTTGTAGCAGAGATGCAATAAACCAATAAGTACAACCACCTGCCAATAAAACTTTATTTAGAAAAGCCATTGGCAGACTGGATTTAACTTTCCTGGGTTGGAGTATGAGAAGTGGTGTTGGTTTGTCCAGGGGTCCCAGTGTGTCTGAGCCTGCATTCTCTGACCCTCTGTGGTGCTTCTGTCCCACGTGGCGACCACATCTCACCCACATTCAAGACAGGAAGGAGAGAAGAGCAAGGCCATCTTTTATTCGAAGAGCAAAGGTTCTCCAAGATCTCGCAAATTTCTGCTTACAGGCACCTTCGCTGTGGGAGGCTGGGCGAGTGGACATTTGTCACGGAGTGGGGTGGGCAGGGGGGAGAGGGATGAGAGCAGATGTTAGCTGGACAATGAACCTGTGACACCACAGGGTCACTCGCATTAATGAGGGACACAGAATTGCAGCAGATGCTTGATGATTTCTCACATTTGCGTACACACACACACACACACACACACACACACACACACACACACCACAAAGGGAAAAGTGAAGGGAGAAGCAAATTGAACAGATTTGTCTCCATTCCTCGGGACATCTGACTGGTGAGTGGCAGGTATCTGAGTGCAAGGTTAAGCGTTCAGTGAGCAAAAGGAATCCAGTGGGATTTTTGCATATTTGCAGGTGACGGGTATAGCTCATGGTCTCCACGCCCTGCCCCCGGGGCCCAGCCATGAGGGATGGGCCACACAGAGAGCCCTGTCACCCTGGGCCAGAGGCACCGCTCTGCTCCTTGACTGGTGGCCACTCTGACCCCCTGGTCCTGGGCATATGTCCCCTAAAGCTATGAGGGAACACTACTGTCTTAAAGCATCCAGTGTGTGTGTGTGTGTGTGTGTGTGTGTGTGTGTGTTGGGGCAGGGGGTGGTTACGGATCCCAGGAACCACGAGAAACCAGACAGGAAGTCACTGGTTTGGGCCCCTAAAGGCCTGACTTGGGACCAAAACGAATGTTTGGGAGAAGCATCATGGGGATTGGGGGGTCCCCAGTAATTATCTCTAAGTGAGCCTGGGGTGCATCCATGTCTCAGGGCCCTGAAAGATAGCTGCAGGGTGTGGCCTTGCTCAGATCAAACATGGGCCTGTGACCGGCCCTGCTTCCCACCTCTACTGCTGGTCAGCGGGCCCAGCGACACACACGGTGGTCCCCGTAAGGAACTCCCAGTCCAGGCTCTGGGAAGAAGACAGTGCCCGGCGAATCCAGCCCCTCTGCAGGTCACTGCTCAGATGTCCTGACTCTCATGATTCACTCGCCCCCTGTGTCTCTCTGCACAGAAGCACGTAGATCCATGTGGGGGCTCTGTCCACACCAAGGGCAGGGCACATGGATTTCAAATTCCACGCATGACCCAGGAAGGGTCTGTCCACAGGGAAGTGTCTGTCGTCTGTGTGCCCGTTTCTCTCTGACACTGAGGGCGGATTTTCAGTCTTGTCCTCTCACGCCCAGAGTGTTGCGTGAAGTACCTAATAGCCCAGTGGCCACGTTGCTTCTACTCAGGCTCAGTCCTGGGGGGCTGTTCTGATTCACACCCCCTCTGTGCTGGGCCTGCGTACAAGAATGTGTGTGTGTATGTGAGTATGAGTGTGTGCGTGTGAGTGTGAGTGTGACCGTGTGTGAGTGTGTGACCATGTTGAGTGTGTGAGTCTGTGAGTCTGTGTATGCATGTGAGTGTGTGATGGTGTGTGTGAGAGTGTGAGTTTGTGAGTGTGTGTATGAGTGTGTAAAACTATCTGTGTGTTTGAATGTGTGCAAGTGTATTTGAGTGTGTTTGAATGTGTGTGAGAGTGTGTGAGCTCCCTCAGTGAATCATTGATTTAATCTAGGACACTGATCATGGTGAGAGCTCAAAGGGCTACAGTGTGCGCTTGGCCTGTGAGAAACTGAGTCCCACCTCCAACCCCACACGGTTCCCAAGGCCAATCTTTCCTCCCTCTCTTCCTTCCATGGACCTCCCTTTTCTCCTCTCTTCTTTGTCATCTTCTCTAAGTTGGTTGGTTGTATCTTCTCTCTTATCATCACTACCAACATCATACCATCATCATCATTATTATCAGAAGCACCAATACCATCACCATAGCAGCCATCATCACTATCACCATCACCACCACCACCATCACCATCACCACCACCATCATCATCACCATCACCACCACCATCATTACCATCGCTATCATTCTCACCACCAAAATCACCACCATTGCTATCACCACCTAATGGTGGTGCTATCACCACTAGCCACCATTACCACCATGGACACCACCATTATAATCACCAACAGCATCATCATTACCATCACCACCGTCATAATTATCACCGCAATTATCACTACTACCATCACCCTGATGCTGTCACCACCATCACCACCACCCCCATCGTGTCACCACATCAATGCCACCACTATTATCATCTTCTGATAGGGCTGGAGCGATAGAACAGCGGGTAGGGCGTTCGCCTTACAAGCGGCCAACATGGCCGACCCGAGTTCGATTCCTCCGCCCCTCTCGGAGAGCCCGGCAAGCTACCGAGAGTATTCGATATGCCAGACACAGTAACAACAAAGTCTCCAATGGAGACGTTACTGGGCCCGCTCGAGCAAATCGACGATCAATGGGAGGGCCTTTACCTTTTATTATCATCTTCACCATCACCACCCTCATCATCATTTCTTTCTCCAACACAGCAGACCTGCTCTGACACTAGGCCTTTTCGAGGCGGTCTGGAACGCTTTTCCTCTAATTATCGCCTGGCTTACACCGCCCTTCTCCCTCCAATGACTGTCCAAATAACATCTTCCCAGTGGAGCCCACCCTTACTGTCCTGTTTCATGCTACCCACTAGCTTCACTGGCCAACGTTCCATCCTTCTCTCATCCCACCCGAGCCCTTTCTGGTCCCTCCAGCTTCGTCTGTCTATGCCCATAAAGTCAGAGCTAGAATGGATCTTTTCATGCTAGTCCGTGTGAGTGCTGGGAAATGCTTGTCACACACGACAAACTCTGACAATACAAGATTCCTCTTGGCCCCTGTTTCTTCCTCCCAAAGAAGGGGAGAGATGATGTATTCACCACCTGGCACAAGAAATTACAGAGGACATTGTTCTAGCACCAGCTGCCAGTGTGCACAGTGATATCAAAACACTCCGCAGTGCCTAGCACCCTGAAGTGCCCAGTAGCTGTGGAAACAGCCTCTAATCCTGACGGAAGGACACTGGGGCCTTGGTTGACCAGGTACCTTAATATGCATTTTCTTGGAGCACATCAATTATGCATGTGCTTGTCTCCATTAATATTTCAGGCCTCATAAGCATAAATAAAACATACATTAATTAGAAATTGGCAATCAGATGAGTCTCTCCTGATCTCCGGCTCCCAGCCTTCCTTCCAAAGACACACCACGGGGGTACATGGTCCATCGCCATAGATCACTGAAGACCCCCTTCCGGGCAGGAGTGGGGAGGGGAGGGGTGGCAGCTACTACAACTAGGTCAGCAGACCTTGGTGTGCGGACACTAGGAGACAATGACAACAGCCACGGAGTTCTGTTGTCATTCCTTCATAGAAGAAATGAAAATTATTCATGAGGTGCAGCTCGCCAGAACACTTGGGCTTTTTCTGCAGCAGTGGTGACGGATTTCCAGGCCAGAACTTGCTGCTGAAGAATTGAGCGTTGGTTAAGAGTGAACGTCTCCTCCAAGGGGGGACATTAATACAGTTAATGTTCGGGGAGTCTTGGCATTTCCTGCGGAGAGGCTGCCAAGCAAATTGCTTTAGGTGCAGGTTTTGGCATGTGATAGGACACAGGTGGACCCGGCCTGTTGAAAGTGTCTTTGTTTTACCTTTTTGAAGAAGTGGCTATTTCATTTTGCCTTTCCCTCTAAATGTGTGCTTATTTATATATTAATTCATTGTTCATGATGATTTGTTACAGGCATTTAATATTACAGCACCAGTCCTACCACTATTATTACACTTTCCCTCCACAATTGTTTCCAATTTTCCCAACCACCCCTTAAGCCTGACCCCATAGAAGGCCTTAAATAAGTTATTGGATATTTCTTATCAATAGTTTGCTAACAGAATGATCAAACTATGTTTCCTTAGAAGAAAGTTGGGCTGGAGTGATAGCACAATGGGTAGGGTGTTTCCCTTGCCCGTGGCCGACCCAGGTTCGATTCCTCTGCCCCTCTCGGAGAGCCTGGCAAGTTACCGAGAGTATCCCGCCCACACAGCAAAGCTTGGCAAGCTACCCGTGACATATTCAACATGCCAAAAACAGTAACAACAAGTCTCACAATGGAGACATTACTGGTGCCCGCTCAAGCAAATCGATGAACAATGGGAGGACAGTGACAGTGACATAGAAGAAAAGTTAGTGACGCTTATAGAGCCTTTAAGTCAAAGACTGCTAAGGTTGTAACTGTTTAAATCTTCTGTGTTTGTATTTTGTTAATCAACATTGGCTGCTTTCTACATTGCATCCCATCCAATCTGGTATGCTACTCTGGGTTTATCAGTGTTGTAGCATTTGAGATGTCTCGTGGCTCTAGGAAGTCCAAAATCTTTAACAGGACGATACAGCTGGAATTAGATTTTTAACTGGGTAGCTGCAGAGTGTGTGTGTGTATGTGTGTGTTTGACTGCCAGGGCTTCCAGAAGTATATGATGATGGGGGTAGGTAGCCCATCTCAGATTCCATGAAAGCCTAGAGATTTCAGTCACAAAACCCACATACTTGAGTTTTTCAGCAGATTAATTTCTGGGCGAGGTACATCGCAAGCAATGGAGTTCAGCTGGGAGCTTGGTAGCAATTGTGGAATGTGGAAGTTTTCATCGATTAGGGCTCTGGGGGCAGGAGAGGTGCTGGGCTGACTCACCCCTGCCCCCAACACACACACACACACACACACACACACACACACACACACACACACACACTGGGGTATGCCAGATGACTCAGCCTTGCCCAGGGCCCGGGAGAATAATCTCTGCAATTTATTGATCTCTTTCAAGATTTCTTTATGAGTTTCTGGATCATGGCAGGTGAAGAAAATGTCTTTGTGTTTGACCCTTGCCACATCTAAGTGTGGGCTGACCCGCACATGCAGTAGGTCCATGGCTTGTTCAAGTTCAAGTCACGTGGAAATAGGTGAACACGGAGATGGCGTGGTGACAAGAAGAGGGTCTGTCTCTCCCAGTTGGCAGACTTGGTGGGGACCAGGAAAGAGGCCGGTTGGTTCTTGGAACTCCTGGATTCAGGGGTGGCTGCCTCCAGTACTCGGAGGCCCACAGTGGAAGTTGGACGAGTCATCGAGACAAAGACTCAGGAAGTAAAATAAGCCGAATGCATGAAGGGTTAATGTCAGGACTGGACCTGGAAACCCAGGTGAGTCTGGCCCCAACGGCATTCATGTGCCTGACCCCAATGTGGGTGGAAGCAACAGTATTGTAAATCAAGGAAGGGCTCCCAGGTTTCTGTTGTAGATCATTTCTTGTGTCCGGCATTCACTGGAGAGATGACGAGAGAGATGAGAGATGGTGAGAGAGACGTCCTCTGCACCCCAGAGAAGGAGGAGGCTGGCTTCCCAGGGATGGTGCAAGCTACCCCACACCTGCAGGATTTAGGTTTCTTGTCCCTTTAAGGCTCTCTGTTCAGAGAATTGCAACAACACCAATGTCCTGCCCCTTCTGTCTTTTCTACCTTCACCTTCTTGCCCTGGGCGCAGACCTCAGCTTCAGGAAGTCTTGTAACTTGCAGGGTTCCTTGCAAGAGGAACATATTTTGGTGCAAAGTGCCACCAGGCCAATGATACTCTTTGTAACCTGCATTCAAGATGAAGATTCCAGTGACTGCGATGGGCACAGTGTGGCCCTTCTGGCTGATTCTTCACCTGCCCCCGAATCACTGACGTTCTATAAAATTCTATTTTTTTTTGTTTTTCTTTTGCTCTTGAGTGGTCACTGCTCAGTGTGGCCCCTTGGCAAGCTGCTGGCTAAAATCCTTTACAGAATGGGGGCTTTTTTTTTCCTTTTTTTATTAGTGAAAAACCATGAGGCACAGTTATAGGCCCACAAATTTTGTGCTTGGGTTTCAGTTATACAATGATCAAGTGCCCATCCCTCCACCAGTGCCCGTCATCCATCCCCACGGGTCCCAGCACCCCCCCCATCCTCCCCCCCCCCCCCCGTCCCATCCTGCCTCTGTGGCAGGGTATTCCCCCTTGTTCTCTCTCTCTTCTTTTGGGTACTGTGTTTTGCAAGAGAGGCATTGTGTGGCAATCATGTTTGGTCTATAGACTACTTTCAGCGTGATTCTCCCACCCTGGGAGGGTCCTCACAACACCCTTTATTTGGTGCTCTCTTCTCTATCTGAGCTTCCTTTTCACCTAGAGCCTGTGGCTGGCCTTCCATTCATGGAGCAAAATTCCTGGTACTAATCTCAGCCACAGAATGGGGGCTTTTATAAATTGCCAGTGGCCGTGAAAACGGGAGCATCCTTTTAGGAAAACAATTGGAAAATAAATCAAGAACGCTTAAGCTTGTTCCGTAGGGTTTTAGCCAGAAATTTGACATGTGGGAATCCATCCTCAGAGACTTCTCTTTGGAGGCATCCCTGGTTGATTGTGTACCTTCGCCGTGCCAAGTCCCTGTTTACATACCTTTCTCATTTATATCCTTGACTCTCTGTGGACAGACGTAAGTATCTGACTCGTTTCAGACAGGAGGGCTGAGAGTGACGGAGTCCTTTGGCTGCTGGGCCGGAAGGAGCCGTCTCCCCGCCCAACACGCTTTTCTTTGAGACAAATGGCCCCATGCATTTGGCCCTACTCCACGGCAATGCTATTTTGGAAGTTCCATTTAATAAGTTAAAATGAATTTTATGGGCAGCTGAGTAATTACCTGACTTGAGCCCAATTAAAAATTGAGTCCAATCTGCCTGAGTTTGAGGGATTCTTTTGATTAATGCTGGACAAATGGGTTCCTGCTTTTCACCATGCCTTCCGGGCCCAGATGGCCCGTCTACAGCAGACAGCAGCCACCAAGACCTTTGCCTGAGGCCCCGCACACCCACAAGTGCCTGTGACGAGGTGGCACATACGTGACCAGTTGGAGGACAGACTCCCTCCGCCTGCCAACGGTCATCTGATTGGCATCTCAGCATGGCTGGGCTGAACCTGGTTGTCTGCAGCTCCTCCGTGAAACCTAACAGCCTTCCCCTCTGCAGACATGACCTTGAACGTGGGCTTAACCCCTCTGCGGCAGCTGTGTGACCTTGGGCAAAGTTGGGTGACCTTGGGCAGGTCGCTCACCTGATCATCATGTTCTCATCGCTAAGTGATGGAGCGAACGGGGAAGGACTTGGGTCATGTGGGCAGAAGTCAGGTGTGGGGACGAGAGGGAAATTGGCCAGCAGAGGAAGAGAAGGCCAGGCTCTGTGCTGTACCAGGGGCATCGTTGCCCTAAGGTCCCAGCAGAATGGGCGCCATCACTCCTAACCTCACTCCCGAGCTGGGGGTTGGGATGTCGGGGATTGAATAGCCTCCATTTCTTTTTTTTTGGGGGGGTGGTCACACCTGGCGATGCTCAGGGGTTACTCCTGGCTCTGCACTCAGGAATTATCCCTGGCGGTGCTCAGGAAACCATATGGGATGCTGGGAATCGAACCCGGGTTGGCTGCATGCAAGGCAAATGCCCTCCCCGCTGTGCTATTGCTTCAGCCCCTGAATCGCCTCCATTTCTTGATGTCAATGGATCTGATTCCATTTCGGAGGAGTCCTGGCAGGGCAGCAGACCCAGAATGGATGAAAGTGGAGCGTAGTGCCGTCCCTTTCTCCTCAGAGAGGCTGGCAGAAATGCTCTGGGACATTTCCCGCCATGTGTCTGGAGGGACTGTCAGGTGTTGGACAGCCAAAAAAGAGAATTAAAAGCTCTCAGCCTACATGGGGAGCACTCTGCTCATCTGTGAGGTTTCATTCATTCATTCATTCATTCATTTATTCACTTGCTCTTCCCTGCCAGGTGTGTGCTGTGGAGTCAGAGCTTGCAGAGAGGCTTCAGACACCACCAGCATGCTGTGAGCTCCCATCTTCCAAACTCATGCTCCATGTCGGGCACCGTGTGCTGGGCACTCAATGCGTCTGGCTCGCCCCACAGGATGCTGGAACGTGATCTTGCAGAGCTCAGGCCTGGGCTATGATGCTGAGGCTGCCACAGCTTGATCCCAGACAAGTGAATCCTATTTCTTTCTTTTTCTTTTCTTTTTTGCTTTTTGGGTCACACCCGGCAATGCACAGGGGTTCCTCCTGGCTCTGTACTCGGGAATTACTCCTGGCGGTGCTCTGGGGACAATATGGGATGCTGGGAATCGAACCCAGGCCCACCACATGCAAGGTGAATGCCCTTCCTGCAGTACTATTGCTCCAGCCCCCAGTGAATCCTCTTCCTTCAGTCCAACAGGTTCTCTGATCTTGAGAGACGTCTCAGCGATGTCAATAAACTTAAGAATAGAAATGAAGGCCCCTGGTGAATTGATCTCCAGGCATGCCGTCAGTCCCAAAGGCCACAGAACTGAAAATTGGCTCCAATCCGGAATGGAACCTGTCAGCCCAGGGGGTAGTGAGGGGGCTGGAAGGAGACTCTGGGGCTGTGGAGGAGGATTGGGGACCCTCGGGTGCAGGGGGCGCTGCTAGAACCCTGGATACCTGAAACTCTACCCTGCTTTGCTTAAAAAGAAAAAGAGGGGTTGGAGCACTAGCACAGTAGGGTGATGCACAGGGGTGATGCACAGTAGGGCATTTGCGTTGTGTGAGACAGACCCGGGTTCGATCCCTGGCATCCCATATGGTCCCCCCAGCACCGCCAGGAGTCATTCCTGAGTGCAGAGCCAGGAGTAACCCCTGAGCATCGCCAGGTATAACCCAAAAAGCAAACAAAACAAAACAAAAAGGCAAAGAAAAAAAAAAAGGAAAAAGGAAAAAAGAATCAGGCCGGAGTTGCAGTTCATTTTGAGAATGCCGGACTCCCTTTCCAAGCCCCTAATGTGAGGCACGATGCACAGCCAGTATGCATTGATGAGAAGTCAGAGAAATGTAATTTCCCCTGTTCTCACCGAGAAAGTCACCTAAGAAAGTCCAAGAGAATTACTGGAAGATTACAAAGGCTGCTGAGATTCTAAAGCCAGATTAAGAAGGGAAAAAAAATCACAGAAACGTGGGACACGCAAGGGGGTGGGTGGGGAGTGGGGGGTGGCAGAAATGTGGTTTGTTTTTTTATGATCGCTTTGGTGGGGATTAATCAGCTTGATACCAGGCAGCAGTGAGCGCTGTTTTTTCTCCAAAGACAGTAGGTTAGCACAGCTTGAGCTGATATTCTCTCTCTCTCTCTCTCTCTCTCTCTCTCTCTCTCTCTCTCTCTTCAGTTTGAACCTAATGAATAAGCACAAACGGTCTCTAGGAAAAAAGGTGGGGGACCTTCTGTGTTGGCCTGAGTTCACATTAAAACAAAATAAAGCACTGTAGCACTGTCCTCCCGTTGATCATCGATTTGCTCGAGCGGGCACCAGCAACGTCTCCATTGTGAGACTTGTTGTTACTGTTTTGGGCATATTGGATATGCCACGGGTAGCTTGCCAGGCTCTGCTGTACAGGTGGGATACTCTCGGTATCTTGCCAGGCTCTCCGAGAGGGACGAAGGAATCAAACCCGGGTCGGCCGTGTGCAAGTCAAACGCCCTACTCACTGTGCTATCTCTCCAGCCTAGAACAGAACAAAACAAAAGCAGACACGGGAGCGATAGTACAGCAGGTAGGGTGCTTGCCTTGCCTGTGGCAGATTCAGGTTCAATCCCCGCATCCCTTATGGTCCCTTAAGCCCACCAGGAGTGATTCCTGAGCTTAGAAGTAACCACTGAGAACTACCAGGCGTGGCCTTCAAACAACAACTACTAAAATTCCATTGCAAAGATTAGCACCCCCAACAAGCTTCTGTGTAGCCAACAGACCTTTGGGGTAAAAGATGAAGAAGGCAACGGGAACTCTGAGTGCGCCGGGCACGGCAGTCACGTACTTATGTGCACCCCTCGAGTACATCTTTGCTGTTGAAAGAAACTGTGTTCAAAGGGAGATCAGGCATTTAGATAGAAACAGATAACATAATATTCTGAGGAGTTCATCTTTCTTCAGGACTCTCCTCGCGTGGGTGATTGTGGTTGCCGGTGTGACCTCTCCTCACAGCTCAACTTGACTCTCTGGCAATCCGTTTTGTATGGAGCAGTCAGACTGATTAGAAATCTCTGCAAACTGGGGCCAGAGTGATAGGGCAGTGGGGAGGGCATTTGCCTTGCATGCGGCCGACCTGGAATTCCAGGGGGTCCCCTGAGCACTGCCAGGAGTAATTCCTGAGTGCAGAGCCAGGAGAACCCCCCGAGCATCGCCAGGTATGACCCAAAAAGCAAATCAATCAATCAATAAATAAACCCCTGCCAACTAAAGCTGTACAGTCCAGCTGGGAGTGTGTTGTCCAGGCCAGTTTTCTGGCCAAGAGAAGGCCACAGCATTGGAGCAGGGTTCCCTGGACTCAGTGAATTATTGTGCGGTTCCCTGAGTGCGTATGGTGATTCTGAAATTAAAATACAGGAATGTTCTAGAATGTTCTAGATCACCGATGGCGGATGGCAGGGTGGATGAACAGAGATGGAGGATGCACAGGCGGCTGACTCAATGGATCTGCCCCGGGCCTGGGGGTCCAGGTATGCTACTCGCTGGCCCTCCTCTCCTCCTCTGCATTTTTTGACCGGAAATCATTGTGAGACTGACCTGAAGGGGAGCAGCCGACTATGGTGAGGCCGAGCATGTCCTGCCCCCTGGGCCCCTCAGGATGTTCTCTTGCTTCCTTTGGGTTTCTTTTCTTTTTTCTTTCTTTCTTTTTTTTGCTTTTGGGGTCACATTCAGCAATGCTCGGGAGTTACTCCTGGCTCTACACTCAGGAATTATTCCGGGCGGTGCACAGGGAAACCTATGGGATGCCGGGGATTGAACCCGGGTCAGCCGCATGCAAGGTAAACACCCTCCCCGCTGTGCTATCACTCGAGTCCCTCCTTTGGGTTTCCAGGGACTCTCTAAAGGGAAGCATGAAGGGTTGTTCCCCTAGTCCCTGCCTGTCCGAAGGAAGAGGCGGTGAAATTGAGGGCAATGGTGAAAGTTTGTAGAAAAGAAGGTCAATCACAGATTCAGTTTTCCATGGGCAAAGGGGTCAGAAGTAATAGGAAATATAAAACAGAGAGAGAGTGAGAAAGAGAGAGAGAAAGAGAGAGAGGGAGGGAGTGAGCATATATCCACACACACCCGCATGCTTCCAATATACTGTTCACGATCACGATCACAGCCATCCTGTTATTCGTTGATTGCCTCGAGCAGGCCCCAGTAACATCTCCTTCGTCCTAGCCCTGAGATTTTTTAAAAAGTGCCATATTCAAGGCTCTTTCAGAGTTAGAAGAATGAGACCCTTCATTGTTACTGGTATTTGGCATATTGGGTACGCCACGGGGAGTTTGCCAGACTCTGCCGTGTGGGCAGGTTACATTGGGTAGCCTGCCAGTTTGTCCAAAGTAGGAATGAGATGATAAGATGTTGCGTGGCCATGAATGCGGGCGCGCACTTCGAGGAGCTGGATTTTATAGTCTCTGAGTCTTGGCCGTTGATGGGATTACACGGCGCCAGGGGGCCAGTTGGTGGGTGTGACCCCCGCCTACTGGAATTTGGAGGATCTGGGTGGAGGATGCTCAGCCCCGATCTGAGTAGGCTTGGAGATCGCAGCCCCGGGACCCGCGTGCCTTTGTTCCTCTGCTGGTACCTTCATGTGTGTGGAGAGTGGTCTCAGCATGGTGGTGGTTGGTTCTGGAGGTCTTTGGCTGCCGGAGCCCTGATTCGGGTGGGGAGGGAAACTCAACCCGCTCCCCTCCAAGGGGCCCCGGCGAGGACAGCCAGGCAGGGGGGCAGAAGACTCTGCGCTGTTCTTTTCCGGAAGCTGGGTTTTATAGTCTCTGAGTCTTGGCGCCATGTAATGTACTGTTAAAATCACTGAATTTCTCATCGTTGCTAATCACTTCCTGTGCCTGATTTATAAGTGATCTTCAGCATAGCCTCATGTGTGACCCTGGGAAACGTCCCACAAGAGAAGCAGGGTCCTCACGCATACTCCAGGGTCCTTAAGGAGTTTATCCTTTTTCCTACTTCAAAAGAAAAATTCAAGTCCACTTTTCACATCGCCCCGCCCCAGCCTGCCTCTCCACCAGCTGAAAGTGAATCACCCCCAAACCCTGGGTACAATTGGGTGTCATGTTCTTCCCTTGATATCAGCGGTAGTAACACTCCAGCACCAAAAAAGCCCAAGTAATTATACGTCTGTTTTCTCCGCTGTTATTACTCGCCGACAACAAAGGCACCTGCCACGTTAATTGTGCGCTTTTTATAAACAGCTTCTCCAGCCAACCAGCTACAATTGGGCTTGACGGGGGTGGGCTGGAACCAGAGGATGGTGCTTTGCTTCGGATTTTCAGCTCTTCCGGAGCCCCCAGACATTCTCGCTCATCAGCCACGGCCCAGACCTCACCCAGGTCACCGAGGAACTTTCCGAGGGCTTCCACAGGGCTCTCGTGGGAGCCCCGACCAGACTCCATCCTCCCAGCAGTGCACAAAAGTGCCTGTTCCCACACATTTTCCCAGCACGCCGGGGGGCCTAGCCTGTCTCAGATGAGACTCAAGCAACGATGGTGAAACCTAAAAACACCTGTCAATGAAACAGGTCGCATCCTGGTTCAATCCCCGGCATCCCTTATGGTCCCTTAAGCCCACCAGGAGTGATTCCTGGGCTTAGAAGTAACCACTGAGAACTACCAGGGGGTCTGGGTACGGGGAGGGAACCTGCGGTCATTGACGGAGGGATGGAGTCACTGGGGGTGGGATTGGAGGTGAGGACAGTGCGTGTTTGAAACTCTACTGTGTCCACAAAAAATAAATTAAACTGAAAAAGAAGAGAGGCGAAAGGAATGTTGTGGAAGGATCTAGAAGGAATTCACCTCTCCTTGATAGGCTACTGAGAGAGGAAGTCTCAGTTTCCCTTGCCAGCTTCTGGGAGCAGGCCCATTTTTGCCTGCCCATCTAACATTTCTCACTGCCTACAAACTCCTGGGCTTTTTTTTTTTTTTTTTTTGATAGACAGGGAGCTAACAACTGTCCATCATAAAATTCTGCACCAGGGAGGCTAAGATAATGGGAAATACCTCAGGCAAATAAATGGCCAGAGAAGGATCTGTCAGATTCTGGCATCTTCTGTAACCCTTGCCAAGAGCCCAATTTTCCTTTAAAGGGGTTGACAGGAAAACCCTGATCTTTAACTTCCTGCATTCCCTGTAACAAAGATCCAGTTTTTCCATTACCCCCCCCCCCACACACACACACACAAAAAGAGGCACAGCAAACCCAACCCTATACTAAGTTCCTTTTCCTTTCTCTCTTCCTTTCCAATAAACTTTTCTGCTTTCCCACTCTGAGTTTGAGCATCTTTTTTCCTCTTCAATATCTTTATGTTTTTGAAAATACTGAAGAACCGGAGGACTGGTGGTCACTCAGTCTCATCTGCGTCACACCCACAGGCTCAAACCACAGAGATCAAGATGCAAAACATCCCAGCAGTTTCCCTGTGCTCAGTCTCCGTGCATTTGGTTTCAGGGAGAACCACCACGTCCTTCTTCCTCACCCTGGACTTGGCTGTCCTGGAAATTCATTTCCTTGCAAACAGTCACTGTCGCTATTACTGTCACTGTCCTCCCGTTGTCCATTGATTTGCTTGAGTGGGCCCAGTAACGTCACAATTGTGAGACTTGTTGTTACTGTGATTGGCATATCGAAAACATCACGGGTAGCTTGCCAGGCTTTGCCATGTGGGCAAGATACTCTCGGTAGCTTGTTGGGCTCTCCGAGAGGGGTGGAGGAATCGAACCCAGGTTGCCCAGGTAGGCCGTGTGCAAGGCGAACACCCTACCCGCTGTGCTATCGCTCCAGCCCTGCAAACAGTCAACATGTCTTTTTTTTTTTCTTTTTGGGTCACACCAGTGATGCTCAGGGGTTATTCCTGGCTCATGAACTCAGGAATTACTCCTGGCAGTGTGCTCGGGGGACCCTATGGGATGCAGGGACTCAACCCGGGCCGGCCACATTTAAGACAAATACCCTACTCACTGTACTATTGCTCCAGCCCCCAGACATCTTGATTCTGGCTTCTTGCACTCAACAGAACCTCCTAGATGGACCCCTTGATTGCAAGTAGCAGTATTCATTTTACTTTTTTGCTGGTTTTCCATGATGAAAACATCTCACACTTTATTTTCCTTCTTCATCCATCCTTCTGTCCAGGGCCATTTGGGTTGTTGCCAGGCCGGGCGATTGGAAAATATTATCGCTGTGGGAAACATTAGGCGAGTGTCCTGGTGGATCCGTGAATCCCTCTGTCCTTGGTCCCTGTCAGTCTTCTGGGGTCACTATTGCACAGGGTCAGCTGTTTCCTCGCAGGACAGAGATTTCTCTGCTAATTCTAGAGATGGAGCTCAGGACCGGGTGCCATATTATTGACGTCTCTGACATCTCATGACTGAGCTTTTTGGCGTCTGTCTCTTCCCAGTTCCTCACAGCATCTTCCCCTGGCTGTGTCTGGGTCCTAATTTTTCCCTGTTAGAAGAACACCATACCTATTGGATGAAGCCCCTTTAACTTTACCTCTTTAAAATCTCTGTCTCCAGATGTCCTGAAGGGCTGGTGGGTAAGGACTTAGATATGTACATCTTGGAGGAACGAGATCAGCTCCGAACAGCCAGGTACCTAGGACAGGCATGACTTGGTCATCGAATGGGCAGGTATTGGGCATTTCCAGTTTTCCCAAACAATTCCCATCTAAAGCCTCATGGGCAGTGTGAGTGTTTGTTCTTTTGTGCCCTGGTAAGGCCTGGTGCTGTTGGTCTAATTTCCATGATAGTCAACCTGGGAGTGGGGGGTGATGTGGTATCTCCTTGTGGTTTCCAGTATCTTCTTGAATAGGAACTTGGCGTCTGATCTGATCCCTACTTCCTGTCTAGGGAATTTTCCCTCCTCCCTCCCAATTATCTAGAAAATCCTTCAAGGGACACACAATTCAGGCAGACAAGCTTCGGGCAGGCAACAAAAGCATCTCCTGTTTCAGTCCCAGCCTGCACTGTGACCAGTCCTCATGGCTTTTCTAATTTTACCTACCCCAGGCCAGACGTTCTCATTCACCCCCCACCTCTGTCCTTGTCCACGTGTATCATCCACGTGTTTCTATGAGGTCAGACCTTAGCAACGGTTTTGCTCACTGAGATGCCCACGGTGGTCTGTCCACCAGGCCTCGGAACGGGGTTGATCACTAGGTGGAAGCCACTGAAGAGAAATCCACGTTGATCTCTTTATCTGCTCGTCCCAGCTCTCAAAGTGCTTCTATTACGACAAGTTATCTTTCTGCAAGAACACAGTCTCACTCGTCAAAGGAAAGGGAGCCAGCAGGAAACTTGCATTGGGGGCCACATTTATTGCTGGGGCCTGGAGCAGCGATTCTGGGGTACAGTTCTAAGCGTGCTTTCCGCTGGGTTTAATTTTCCAAGAAGCGCGTTCCTTGGACGTCACTGGGGGTGGCTCACATGCTGTCGGAGGAAGCTTCTGGAAGAAGACGAGAGACGGGGTCTGCTTGAGCTGCCCCAGCCCCAGAGGGACACAGCATATGACTGAGCTAAGCACTCGCCCCCCCCCCCGCCCCCAATGATTCTTCCCTGTGAAGACCATGCTGATATCAGGTCTATCACACGTTTATTTACGTAGTTATTTATTTGTTGGTTTATTGGCCAAATAATAGTCAACCTGGGAGTGGGGGGTGATGTGGTATCTCCTTGTGGTTTCCAGTATCTTCTTGAATAGGAACTTGGCGTCTGACCTGATCCCTACTTCCTGTCTAGGGAATTTCCCTCCTCCCTCCCAATTATCTAGAACATCCTTCAAGGGACACACAATTCAGGCATTCAAGCCTGAATTGATCCCCTGGGGGGATCAAGAGGGCCCTGGGGATCAAACCCAGGTCAGGTGCCTGCAAGGCAAGCGCCCTGCCCACTTGACTATCTCTCTCGCCCTGCCACAGAGATGATTGAAGATGATTTTTCAGGCTTGCTACAGCTTCTTAAGGGACAGGGGGAGGGTTTCCAAGACCCATTTTGAAAATCCAGAAACAAATGGCGTTTACTCAACATCATCTGGGTTAGCTGACAGTGTTTGATTCAAACTGAGTCCCATTCCATGACCGCTATCCCTGCTGACGTGATTTCGAGTTTCCATCAAATCTCCTGCACAATAAAATCCGGCCCAGCCCTGCCACCGAGGGGCCGGTCCATCCGCCAGAAACTTCTTCCTTGCTTTGAGCCGAAATTGGCCCCTGTGCAACTTCCCGCAATCGCCTGCAGTCCAGAGACTAGCATTTAGCACTTAATTACATCTTGTCTTCCTTTGTGCACTAATTGTCTCTTGCGGTTCCTCCCTCCGCTCCCGTCACTGCCGGCTCCGGAGGGCACAGACGGAGCCTTGTAGGCTGAACACCTTGCCGAGACCTTGCAGAGAGGCAGGGGGAGAGCTTATTAAATAAATACTTGTTGATTGAAAGTTCCCACCAGGATTTCCCCCACGGGGCCTCCTCCCACTGGCGTGTGGAGACAGTGTAGGAAGGTCCCGGGGGATTTGCAATTTAAATATGCATACAGTTTGCGTATGACTTGCAGACTTCCTCCACAGACTGTGCACCCCAGCACACACAGCAGCAGTTTTACATGGAAGACTGATACCTCCACGGAGGGCGGGGGCTGTCATCGCTGGGCCCCTGCTACTTCCCTTCCCTGTCACCTGGCAAATCAGACGCCCAGCACCTCCACTCCACCGGATGTGTAAAGTGAGCAGAGTCCGGGCTGTGGCGAGCGTGGGTCGGGGTGAAGGAGCTTCGTGGAAGTTTTGCTTGACCCCTCAAGGTTAATTGTGGCCTGTGTCTGCCAGCGCCTTCAGCCCCAATTATCCCCGCCTCCGCGCCTTTATTCCTGCCACCTGCAGGGACCCGAACCGCTGTGCAGCCTCGCTCGGAATTAGTCAGCATTCTGCGGGTTGTGAGGAATAGAAACTCCACCTCGCCGCCGCCGCTCGGGCCAAGGAAGGGAATTTGAATGCTTCTGCTTCCATAATGGAACCACGCAAGGTCTTGGGACGAGGGTGGACCTGGAGCCAGAAATGACATCATCAGGGGCTGAGAAGTGCGAGTCTGCTTTCATGGACGAGAGGCAGGAGCCTCGGGACGGCCAGTCGCTGGGCTGATGCGGGCCACATGGCCGTCCTTAGCCCAATCAGTGGTTGGGGGAAAGACCTTGGTGGGCTTGCTCCTGTGGTTCCCGTCAGCCCCCCCTCCCCTCCGGTGGTCCAAGAAGGATCGAGGAGAAGTGTCTTCAAAATAAGTCCAGAGCCTTTTGTTGGAGGGCGCATGGAAGCCCCCCACGCCCCCCGCCGACATCCCCGGGTCTGCAGGCATTGCTATAGCTGGGCAGGTCGTCGTCAACTCATCAAGGAATAGGAGGAAAGAAACTTGCAGGGCACTGCAGACAGTTCCTTCCTTTCCCCGTGTGTTCCTTGAGTGACAGGTGCTGGATGGTTTGTTCGAGTGACCACGTGATGGTCCCCAGGGGACAGTCCTGGGGGTGAGGTGGAGTATGTGGCCCACATGCATGGCAGAGACACGAGTCAGGTGCATGCTCTCCAATATCCCTCCTGCAGGGGAGGGGGCCCCAGGAAGGAGACACGGTGGGCAGGGGCCCTGGTCTAGGGGCCAGAGCAATAGCACAGCGGGTAGGTGTTTGCCTTGCATGCGGACGACCCGGGTTCGATCCCCAGCATCCCATAGGGTCCCCTGAGCAACTCCAGGAGTGATTCCTGAGTGCAGAGCCAGGAGGAACCCCCAAGCATCGCTGGGTGTGACCCAAAAAGGGAAAAAAAAACCCCACGGAGAAACAC